>NC_083575.1:79129523-79429523 GCF_027579695.1 Neoarius graeffei
CATCCATCCTTTCTTCCTTCCTTCCTCCTCTCTCTGTCTCTCCATATGTTAATGGTGTAATAGTATGATGCTGTAGTATTTTCCCCTCTGGATATTGAATATGTGTAAATAAATAGATTGATTTTTCTAAAACCCCAAATCAGAAAAAGTTGGGAAGGTATGTTGGACTTGAAATTAAACCTGAATGATTTGTAAATAATTTTTGACCTGTATTGCACTTAGAACAATACAGCAGCACATCATTTGATCTTTTACCTCATGAGTTTTTGTGGGATTTTTTTTTTTTCAAAATAAATCTATTTCAATTTTGATTCTTGCAACACATTTCAAAAAACGTTGGGACGTTCAAGCATTTACCACTTTATAATGTTCCCATTCCTTCTCACAACACTTAAAAGGTGTTTAGGGACCGAAGACACCAAGTGATGAAGTGTTTCAGGTGTTATTTATTTTGTCCCGTTCTTCCTGCAAACAGATCTTAAGGTGTGTAACAGTACGGGGTCGTCATTGTCGTATTTTTCGTTTCGAACTTCACCACACGTTCTCTATTGGGGACAGAGGGGACAAGCATCCTCTTCAGCAGCTACGCCTTTGTAATGTGTGCAGAATGTGGTTTTGCATCATCTTGTTGAAATCTCCCTGGAAAAGATGTTGTTTTGAAGGCAGCAAATGTTGCTCCAAAATCTCAGTGTGCTTTTCTGTATGAATGCTCCATCACAGAAGTGTAAGTTATCTTTGTCAAGTGCACTGACACAACCCCATACCATGCCAGACCTGGATGGTCCTTTTCATCTTTGGTTTGGAGCACACAGCATCCATTTCTTCTCAAAAAGACCTGGAATACTGATTCATCTGACCACAATACACATTTCCACTGTGTGATGGTCCATCCCAGATGCCTCTAAGCTCAGAGAAGTCAATGCTAATATAAGGCTTCCTTTGTGCACAGTAAAGTTTTAACTGGCATTTGTGGATGTAACTCCATATTGTCGTGCTTGACAAAGGTTTGCCAAAGTAATCCCGAGCTCATGTGGCTGTTAGGGTTTTGCTGGGATTCGAACCTGGTTCGTTGGTGTGATGATCCAGCAAACCCCCACTAGGCCACCAGGGGGATGACTCAAATGCAGAGGCGTGAGGCGGAAGTAGAAAAAGAATCAAAAAGGTTTATTTAAACTATATACACTATATACAGGGCAAAACAAAAGACAAAAAAAACCAAAGAGTGTAATCCAAAAGAAAAGCAAAGTGCAAAAATACAAAAGCTAAGAAGATCAAAAAAACACAGTACAAAGGAAACTGGAGATAAACATAACAGCACAAAGACTCCGTGACAAGAGGACTGAACTCAGGGGTATAAATAGACAAACTAATTAAGGACACAGGTGAAGATAATTAGGCAATTAACACAAACACAAGACACAGGAACAGTGGCGGCCTCTAGAGGCCAAAATAAACACGACATGAAAAGGAAATAACAGCGGCCTCTAGAGGCCAAAACAGTCCTAGTCCTAACAGGACCCCCCCCTCTAGGAGCGTCTCCTGACGTTCCCAGGGCGATCCGGATGGGCCGAATGGAAGTCCCGACATAGTTCTTTATCAAGGACATCCCGAGCAGGAACCCAGCAGCGCTCCTCAGGACCATAGCCCTCCCAGTCCACCAGATATTGCAACCCGCCGCGGACCCGGCGGGAGTCAAGCAGGCGATTCACAGTGAACACAGTCTGCCCCTGGAAGATGCGGGGGGGTGGGGGGTTCCTAGGGGCAGGGGCATACGTAGACGTCAGTACGGGCCGTAACAGGGAAACATGGAAAGTGGGGTTGATCCTCAGAGTCCGGGGCAACTGGAGCCGGTAGGAGACAGGGTTCACCCTGCGCACCACCTTGAAGGGGCCAATGTAGCGAGGAGCAAGCTTGCGGTTCTCCACCCGCAGTGGAAGGTCCTTAGTGGACAGCCAAACACGCTGCCCAGGGCGGAAAGCGTGTGCAGGTCTTCTATGGCGGTTGGCCTGAGTCTGGTTGGTTCTGGAGGTCTGTATGAGGGTCTTCCTGACCTTGCTCCAGGTCTTGCGACACCGTCTCACATATTGGTTGACCGAGGGCACCCCCGCGTCCTCCTCCTGGTCCGGGAACAGAGGTGGCTGGAACCCGAATTGGCACTGGAATGGCGACAGCTTGGTGGCCGATGACTGCAGGGTGTTGTGGGCGTACTCCGCCCATGGCAGCCAGGTGCTCCACGATGTCGGGTTATCCATAGCCAGGCCTCGCAGGGTGGTTTCCAGGTCCTGGTTGAGCCTCTCCGTCTGACCATTGGACTGTGGGTGAAACCCAGAGGAGAGGCTGGCAGTGGCTCCGATGACCTTGCAGAACCCGTGCCACACTCGGGAGGAGAACTGGGGCCCTCGGTCTGAGACGATGTCCTGTGGAAGACCAAAGACTCGGAAGACATGATTAAACAAAAGTTTCGCAGTTTCAAGAGCAGAGGGGAGTTTGCACAGTGGTATGAAGCGGCAGGCCTTGGAGAATCTGTCAACTAAGACCAAAATGACCGTGTTACCTTGTGACTCAGGGAGACCCGTGATAAAGTCGACTGCCACGTGGGACCAGGGACGCCGGGGAATGGTCAGAGGATGCAGGAGACCCTGGGGACGCTGTCGTGGGTTCTTGGTTCTGGTGCAAACCTCACAGGACAGGACAAATGACCTTACTTCCTGCTCCATGTTAGGCCACCAGAAGCGTCTTTTCAGGAAGTCCAGGGTCCTCCGAGCTCCCGGGTGGGCGGTGAGAGGGGAAGAGTGACCCCACTGGAGAACCTTGGCCCGGGCTTGATGTGGGACGTACAAGAGGCCTGGTGGCCCCGTCCCAGGACCGGGGTCCTGGTGTTGGGCTCGTCGGACAGCCTCCTCAATACCCCAGCGGACAGGGGCCACAATCCGGGACACAGGGATAATAGGCCCGACTTCATTCTCCCTGTTAGTGGCAGAGAACAGTCTGGACAGTGCGTCAGGTTTGGTGTTCTTGGAGCCGGGGCGGTATGAGAGGGTGAAGTCAAATCGACTGAAAAACAGGGCCCACCTAGCCTGTCGAGGGTTCAGTCTCTTGGCTTGCTGGAGGTACTCCAGGTTCTTGTGGTCAGTCCAAACCAGGAATGGATGTTGTGCTCCCTCCAGCCAGTGCCTCCACTCCTCAAGGGCCAGTTTGACCGCTAGCAGTTCTCGATCCCCCACATCGTACCGGGACTCAGCAGGACTCAGGCGGTGGGAGAAGTAAGCGCAGGGGTGCAGCTTTCCTTCCGAACGTTGAGAGAGCACCGCGCCGACACCACTGTCCGAGGCGTCCACCTCCACGATGAATGGTTGGGAGGTGTCCGGGAGAACCAGAATGGGTGCCGTGCAGAAGCGGTCCTTGAGGTCTTTGAACGCCTTTTCTGCCTGAGGAGACCAGCCATAAGATCCACCTGTCCCTTTGGTGAGGTCTGACATGGGTGCTGCCACAGAACTGAAGTTCCTGATGAACTTGCGGTAGAAGTTAGCGAATCCTAAGAACCGCTGAACCTCCTTAACGGACTTGGGAGTAGGCCAATCCCGGACGGCCAGGGTCTTGGCAGGGTCCATTTGGAGTTGGCCTGTCCGTACAATAAATCCCAGAAAGGAGACCTCGGGAACATGAAATTCGCATTTCTGGGCCTTGGCGAACAGATTGTTCTGTAGCAGCCTCTGGAGAACCTGGCGGACATGGTGGCGGTGCTCCTGCACGGTCTTGGAAAAGATAAGGATGTCATCGAGGTAGACAAAAACGTATAGGTTAATCATGTCCCTTAAGACGTCGTTGATTAGGGCCTGAAAAACAGCTGGTGCGTTGGTGAGTCCGAAGGGCATCACCTGGTATTCGTAGTGCCCAGACGGGGTGTTAAAGGCAGTCTTCCACTCGTCTCCCTGTCGGATACGGATGAGGTGGTATGCGTTCCGTAGGTCCAACTTGGTGAAGACGGTGGCGCCTTGGAGCAGGTCGAAAGCTGTGGACATCAGCGGAAGGGGATATCGGTTGCGCACAGTGATCTTATTCAGGCCCCTGTAATCAATACATGGTCGGAGCCCCCCATCCTTCTTGCCGACAAAGAAGAAGCCGGCTCCAGCAGGTGAAGTGGAGGGTCGAATAAACCCAGAGACCAGGGCATCTTTGAGGTATTCCTCCATGGCCTTGCGTTCTGGCTGAGAGAGTGAAAACAGTCTGCCACGAGGAGGGGTAGTCCCAGGGAGCAAGTCGATGGCACAGTCGTAGGCCCGGTGCGGAGGAAGAACGGCGGCCCTGCTCTTGCTGAATACCTCCTTGAGATCCCAGTACTCTGTGGGAACTTGAGATAACTCGGTGAGATCAGGGGGCTCGGCAGGAGACACAGGAGAGCTAGAGAGCAGACAAGAGGCATGGCATGCAGGGCCCCATTCCACAACCTGGCTTGTTACCCAGTCTATGCGAGGGTTGTGGCGAGTAAGCCAAGGAAGGCCTAGAATAACTGGGAACTCAGGTGAAGGAATCAGGTGCAGGGATATTTCTTCCTTGTGACCTTGAGACTGGAGGAAAACTGGAGAAGTAACTTGGGTGACTCTTCCATCACCTAACGCTTGGCCATCGAGGGCAGACACAGACAGTGGGACTTCAAGAGGTGCAGTCGGAATATTGATGCTTTGGGCGAAGTGAATATCCATAAAGTTCCCAGCCGCCCCTGAGTCTATCAAAGCTTGACAAGAGTGGACAGACTCACCCCAGGAGATGGAGACCGGGATGTAGATTCCTTGGCCAGGGAGTCCGGGAGAGAGGGTAGGCCCCGTCACAACCCTCCCTCGGCTGGACGGGGCGGTCCTTTTCCCAAGAGTTCGGGACATGATGCTCGGAAGTGACCAGGTTTGCCACAGTAGATGCAGCACTTGTCCCTCCTTCTGCGCTCCCGCTCAGATGCGGAGAGGCGAGTACGACCCACTTGCATGGGTTCTGGACAGTCACTGAAGGAGGTAGATGGTCTCCAGGTAGAGGTAGGGAGGCTGGGGGGGCTCAAGGCTTGGTGGCGTTCTCTCATCCTGTTGTCCAGACGAATAGCATGTGAGATGAGGGTTTCGAGGTCACTTGGGCATCCAATAGAGGCCAGACCGTCCTTGATGGGGTCAGACAGACCATGGTGGAAGGCTGACACCAGGGCAGTCTCGTTCCATCCACTTACTGCTGCGAGTGTTCGGAACGAGATGGCGTAATCTGCGACGCTTCCTCCTTGCCGGATGGACATGAGCTTTCGGGCTGCGTCGGTACTGATGTCTGCCTGATCGAAGACCCGAAGCATCTCTTCAGAAAACAGCTGGAAATCAAAGCACTCAGGTCCCTGTCTTTGCCAGATAGCAGTAGCCCAGGCTCGCGCCTTACCAGCTAATAAGGTGATCACAAAGGCAATCTTGCGGCGATCCGTAGTGTAGGTGGTAGGCTGAAGCTCAAAGGTGAGTTGACACTGGGTAAGGAACTCTCGGCACTCACTGTGCTTGCCGTCATACCTCTGTGGTGCAGGAAGGCTGGGTTCGCGAGGTGAAGAAGGCAGCATTGCAGGAGGCACTGGAGCAGGAGTGGGAGCTGGATCAGGAGCAGGAACTGGATCAGGAGCAGGAGATGCAGGCAGAGATGTCAGCTGTGCCAGGGTTTTCCCAATTTGCTGAAGCAGTTCCTCGTGGCGAGCGAGGGCCTCACGTTGGCTGGTGAGCGTACGTCCATGAGCGTCCATGGTTGCTCCGAAGCGTGTCAAAGCTGCCATAATTCCCTGAAGGTTGGCCGGGTAGACAGTTGAAGCAGCCTCTGCTGAGTCGGTCATGACGGAGTCTTTCTGTTAGGGTTTTGCTGGGATTCGAACCTGGTTCGTTGGTGTGATGATCCAGCAAACCCCCACTAGGCCACCAGGGGGATGACTCAAATGCAGAGGCGTGAGGCGGAAGTAGAAAAAGAATCAAAAAGGTTTATTTAAACTATATACACTATATACAGGGCAAAACAAAAGACAAAAAAAACCAAAGAGTGTAATCCAAAAGAAAAGCAAAGTGCAAAAATACAAAAGCTAAGAAGATCAAAAAAACACAGTACAAAGGAAACTGGAGATAAACATAACAGCACAAAGACTCCGTGACAAGAGGACTGAACTCAGGGGTATAAATAGACAAACTAATTAAGGACACAGGTGAAGATAATTAGGCAATTAACACAAACACAAGACACAGGAACAGTGGCGGCCTCTAGAGGCCAAAATAAACACGACATGAAAAGGAAATAACAGCGGCCTCTAGAGGCCAAAACAGTCCTAGTCCTAACAGTGGCTCTATCAGCTTAAGATGAATGATGGTTCTTTTTACAGTGCCGTCTGAGGGATCAGAGATCACGGGTGTTCAGCTTAGGCTTGCGCCCTTGTCCTTTACGGACCGAAATTCCTCCAGATTCCTTGAGTCATTTAATGATGATATGCACCGCAGAGGGTGAAATATCCAAATCCCTTCCTGTCCTTCTTCGAGGAACATTGATTGTTTTAAAATATTTCAATAGTTTTCTCATGCATTTGTTGACCAACTGGAGATCCTTGGCCCATGTTTGCTCCTCAAAACCAAGGCCTTTCCTGGAGACTAGTTTTGTACCAAATCATTACAATCACTTGTTCACATCATTATTTAATTACTTTACCTCATTACTAGCCCTAAATTGCCCCGTCCCAACTTTTTTGGAATGTGTTGCAGGTCTGAAGTGCAGAAATGGACGTATATTAACAAATGAAAAGAAGTTGACCAGACAAAACATGAAATATCTTGGGGTGTATTCTGTCTGTAATGAAATGCAAGTCAAAGTAAATTTAGAAATCACAGCTTTCTCTTTTTTAATTTGCGTTTTCCTTACCATCCCAACTTTTTCTGATTTGGGGTTGTAAAAGCAGCTTTGACTGGATAAGAAATTTAAAACTGTATTGTTATTTAAGAGCGAAGAACTTCTCAGAAATCAGGAAGGTTTCTGAGAGGAGACGTTTGTAACTTGTAGAAAGAAAGAAACATCACGGTCTGGAGTGTGTTATTTCTTTTATAACACAGTGATTTGCCAACATTGTAAATGTTTGGCTTTTACAGGGTTTCCGCGGAGTCTTAAAAAGTCTTAAGTCTAAACTTTGATAATCCTAATTTAAGGCATTAAAGGACCCATGGCATGGTGGTTTGTTGATCCTTTAAATGGGCTCGTGGAGGTTTCCGGATGTTATATCCGCAGCCTTTCTCGAAATGAACCCTCGGAACGTGGATATAGCCTCCTGGAAGAAAGCCCCATTTCAGCGCTTTTCCCAGTGCGTTGTTTTGCTAATGAGAAGCAGGAGGCGGGGAAGGGTAGAGGGTGGGGGCGTGCCATGGGGGGAGGGGGAGGGGCTGCCGTCTGCCTCCCAAGCCGGCCGAGAGCGCTCCTCGTCGGGCACGGCCAGGCGGGCGAATGCCCTGGTCCGTCCGCCCTGTCTAAAAAAATGGTACAACTCGAGCCCATGGTAAAACTGGGACTTTGTCGGGTTTTTTTCAGCCTGAGGCCCATGGTAAAACTGAGCAGTTTTACCATGGAGGAGTGGGGACTTTGCCATTTACTCGCCCCTGGGAGAACCGCTGCCTCCACGGGCGGCCGGTGCCACTGGAGGGCCGCCCGCGCGACCTTGGCTCCCGACAAAAGGTTGGATCTAGGGCTGACTTTCAGTGGATCACAGCGATGGAGCTGCTCTGCCACTCACAACACCCCGGCCCAGAATCAGGGAAAAATACCGCGCGCCACGTCATTAAGGTGCGACGCGAGGAAATAAAATAAATTCAACAAATGTTTGGGTTTTTACTGAACAAACAAACAAATAAAATGAACGAGTGACTTAAGAATGTGGGTGTCTTTGTAAAAACTGTTTTGATTGGCTATTATAACAGAGGTAGCGCAGAGTACCTGGCTAACCGCAGGAAGCGGTTAGCTGCACAGCTAATGTAGCCATTGCAAACACACCGATTTTAAAACACGGCAAAACGACTTAACAGTTATACACTTACTTGTTTGGTGTTTGTTGCTGATGCGGCAGGGATGCTTGGTACGGACCCAGGCTTCAGTGACAGTTGATGTGCAAAACCTGCCCTGTACTGTCCCAAGTTGTGGAAACATTCCTCAGGAAAATGCTTCCGACAAACATACACCGTCTTAGGTAGACTCGACGGCGTATTATTGAAGTAAATAAAATTAAGCCACTGCGTCTTCAGGGGCTCTCCCGTCGGCAGTAAAAACAGACTCTTTTCTGTGTTGTCACATCCATGTACAGCGCAATTTCCATGTTTCGCTCGCTTAGGTGATGCCATGTTGTTGTGTCCTCTATGGTCTCCTCACTACAACTGGGCGGGGCAATTCATACAGTGGGTGGGAATCCAGAGGGGGGGCGTGGGGATCATCTCCCTTGCTGACGTAGTAAAGGGAAGAGCTTATCAATGCGCCGTTTTGACGCGCCATTCTCAAATGTTGGGCATAGTTTGGTTTACACATTATGAAATTTCTAGCCACTGGGGTGACTTAAGAAGGTCAGAGGAACTCATTTTAACGTTAAAAAACCTCAGAAAGTGAAAATTTCATGCCATGGGACCTTTAAAAAGTCTAAAATACGAGCATATTTTGCATTGTAGGTCTTAAATGTAATTTTGTGAAGTCTTAAATCCTTACGTCCATTTACCCCATTTGCTTTTTTTTGTTAAATGCGTTGGTGATATTCATAATTAGTCATATAGGCTAGGCCTACTTAGTATCAGTAGGCTACGCTGCAAACTACAAATGAGACACAGTGGAATCCGGCGTCTAGCCCGGTTGGCATGGTGATGCACAGGGCATGGCACGCGCGCATTTAGACAGTAGAGCCTAAAAGAAGCGAGGGAGATTGTCACGGTTTGTAGCAAAATGGGCAAATGCAAGTTTAACGACTGCTGGCTTGAACGCAATGATTTCGTAGACTGGTTAAAACGTGTACCAAACAATCCGTTTGAGGCGTACTGCACATTGTGCAAAAGAACACTGAAACTCGGCACCCTGGGTGTAAAGGCACTGGAATCACACGCGAAAGCGGAGAAGCACCAGGCTGCCCATAAAAGTCTGCAACAATCACATGCCATCACTCAATTTTGTTCACCGTTGTCAGGTCCAAGCACATCTCGAGACGGTGTATCAGCTAACTCCATGCGAACTGTAACGTTACAACACACAAACCGTACGGAATCGAATGCCTCATCCTCAAGTGATTTGCGGGATGTCTTTGGCTCCACTGCAACTTAGTTCCTCATTAATGCAAGCGCGCACCCTGGGGATGTAATGAGTTCATTGGTGAATGATAATAAATTTTGTTATTTTGAAAGTAATTCAGGCTCTCCCAATTTTCTTTATTTTTTTGTGCGGCATAAATCTTAAATTTAACCTGTTATGGTCTTTAAAAGGTCTTAAAAAGTCTTAAATTGAACTTGTTCAAGCCTGCAGAAACCCTGTTTTAATGAATGACACGTTGGATATTCTAATGGTTTATAGTTAGATTTAATGTTTTGGAACAGTTCCTTTTCTCACCGACGTTATGGTTGAGATAAACAGTTGTTCCCTCACCAGGTGCGATCTCTCTGTTATGAAATACTTACAGACAAGACGCCTTCCATAAATGTGAAATAAATGTCTCCTAAAAATATCATATTGAACAGCAATATGTTTTACTTTGTTAAACAACACATTTTTTATCTGTTTATTTTTAGTCTGAGATTATGTCAAGTGTCCATTGTACAAGTTCCTGTGTATGAGTTGTGACTATACAAACATAGTTTTTAGTATAAATATGGAGATGATTTATAGTAAATCATGCACGCTGATTGGTTGAGAGATTCGGATTATTTCTCGATAATCACCTCGAGCGACTCGGCAAAATGTGATCACTTAGGCCCTGTTTACATTATTTCGAATCAGCGGATCATCAGATTAACGTTTTTAAAACGATTCGCGTGCACACAGCAACGCCAATACACGATTCGCGTGCACACAGCAACGCCAATACACGATTCGCGTGCACACAGCAACGCCAATACACGGATACGCTAATCACATGACTAATTAGACGGCACGTCACATGATCCCAGTGCATATCGGGCATGCGCAAGTCACTCACCACTTGCAAGTGGAAGGATGGCAAGCGAACACCTTCTCCAGCAAATAAACACACCTGGCTGTGATGTTTATGTTCTCACTGAGTTTAAGCGCCTGAAGGAGGTTGAAATGTGTAAATAAACCTCAGTGCGGCTCAGCGCTTCCTCCTGCACTCCAAATCACTCCGGCCTGAACAGCGAGTGCCCTCTGGAGGGTGCGCACTCCGGCCCTGCGTAGCTCACAGAGCGCGCGAGTGAAGCGCACGAGCAGTGATTCGGGACTGAGCCGCTGTGTGTGAGATCCCAACGCCAGCAAATCAGGAAGGTGGATCTCACAGTGACGTTGTCCAATGACGACGTCAGCTAGAGCTCAGCACAGCGTATCCGCGTATTCTCAATGTTTACACAGCACCGGACCAGACACGAACTGGATTGAATACGTGGGCTCTGGCGGATTCCCGTTTCCCGGCGTTTTAATGTGAACGGACAGTGCATCCGCGAAGAAAACGAGACAGATACGGTCTAATGTAAACTTGGCCTTAGTCACCGTAAGTGAGGAAGAATTACAAATTCTGAAAGAAAATGCTGTTCTTAAAAGCACTAAAGACGCTATGAAGTTTGGTCTAAAACTATTCAAAGGTAAGGTGGAATTGTGATTTATTTTATCGATTTCAAAACAAAGTATTTTATGCGAGTCGGCGTAGATAATTGATAAGCCTGCGCTGCACTGTTATTACATTTGCATGCCACTTTTGAAGTTTGAAATAAATTATTTTTTAATATGATTATTATTTTTTAAATAATCACCTGTGTATTTATACTGAAACAATTATCCACTTCAGGCTCAGTGAATATCGGTGAACAATAACCTCGACTTCATCTCGGGTATTATTTAAACAAGTGTTGCCAGGCAAAACAAACCTCGCCCGGCAGCACTTATTTTATACCTGTATGTTGAATATTTCTCAATCATCGGCTGTCAGGTCATAGTCCTATGAAAATCCATGACCTTGAGTTTGACATTTCAGAGTCAAAGGTCATGACGGCAACCGAAAGCCCATATGTGACTTCTTATATGTTGATAACGGTAAACATCTGTCTATCATGAACCATTTTAAAGTTATAGCCCTTTGAAAACCCATGACCTTCAGTTTGACCTTTCAAGGTCAAAGGTCATGGTGCCAAATGAAAGCCCATATGGCACTTCCTGTAAGTTGATAATGGTAAATCTCTGTCGACCATCAGCCGTTTTCAAGTTACAGCCCTCTGAAAATCCGTGACCTTGAGTTTGACCTTTCAATGTCACTCAAGGTCAAAGATCATGGTGCCAAATGAAAGACGATATCAGAGTTCCTATATGCTCATAGTAGTAAACATCTGTCTATCGGCAACCGTTTTTGAGTTATAATGGAAAATGTTATTTTGACTGAAAGGTTGACCTTTCCGGTGACCTTGACCTTCACCTTGACCCGATTATCCCCAAAATTTAATCAGGTAATCTACCGACAATTGCCCACCTACCCTGAAAATTTGAAGTCAATCCGTGCAACCAGCTAGGCGCTAGACTGTTAACAAACAAACAAACCGCACTGATTACAATACTTTGCCCTGCTTACTCCGTCACAGGTAAGGTAATAATATTGGCTGGCTTTTTTTTTTTGTGGCGTATATCAGATGTATTCCATTCAGCTAGTCTGATATTGACCGAGTTGGAGACGAGTAGCTGAATGGAATATATCTGATAGACCACAAAAAAAAAATACAGCCAATATTATTATTATTCTCATCTCATTATCTCTAGCCGCTTTATCCTGTTCTACAGGGTCGCAGGCAAGCTGGAGCCTATCCCAGCTGACTACGGGCGAAAGGCGGGGTACACCCTGGACAAGTCGCCAGGTCATCACAGGGCTGCCACATAGACACAGACAACCATTCACACTCACATTCACACCTACGGTCAATTTAGAGTCACCAGTTAACCTAACCTGCATGTCTTTGGACTGTGGGGGAAACCGGAGCACCCGGAGGAAACCCACGCGGACACGGGGAGAACATGCAAACTCCACACAGAAAGGCCCTCGCCTGCCATGGGGCTCGAACCCGGACCTTCTTGCTGTGAGGCGACAGCGCTAACCACTACACCACCATGCCGCCATTATTATTATTATTATTATTATTATACTTACACATACCTTTCGGGTGTTCAACGCATCTTTCTCTTTCAAAATTCTCTCAAAATCTTCCGTATTTAACGAAGCAAACCTAGCGGCCACGTTTGTTTACAAATTATCACAGCCGCTTGCTAGCGCGGAAGTTTTATGTCTCCAATGTATGACGTCATGTTGTCTTGACAACCATGCAATATCGTAAACCATATTCAACGCTCATCCTCCATTGGGTAGAGTGATGTAATACACGCAGGATAAGCGATATGCTAACAATATTGCATGCTATCAAACTAAATGAATGGAACCTGCTAGAAGGGAATAGAACACGTTTTTATTCCATCGAAAAAGTGTCCTGTGTGTATAATAATCACTGATATTCACTTCTCCTTTGGTGAATAATTGTTAAAATTCGAAAGGGGCACATTAATCTAAACCTGTCGTTCATGTTACAGCTAGATGTACTATTGAGGCTGTGCTGTTGTACGTAAGTAATGCGTGCTGTCCGACCAATCAGATTAGAGTATTCAGCCACACTATGATATAAGGAAGTTTCATGGATATTACACAATATTCATCTCATCTGATTATCTCTAGCCGCTTTATCCTGTTCTACAGGGTCGCAGGCAAGCTGGAGCCTATCCCAGCTGACTACGGGCGAAAGGCGGGGTACACCCTGGACAAGTCGCCAGGTCATCACAGGGCTGACACATAGACACAGACAACCATTCACACTCACATTCACACCTACGGTCAATTTAGAGTCACCAGTTAACCTAACCTGCATGTCTTTGGACTGTGGGGGAAACCGGAGCACCCGGAGGAAACCCACGCGGACACGGGGAGAACATGCAAACTCCGCACAGAAAGGCCCTCGCCGGCCACGGGGCTCGAACCTGGACCTTCCTGCTGTGAGGCGACAGTGCTAACCACTACGCCACCGTGCCGCCCATTACACAATATTAAATAAATAAAATAAAATAGCAGATCCAGATATGTACATGTGACTGTTTTCCTGTGACTATATTCAAAATTGATTTTAACGGTCTTTTACTGATTTTCTTGGCATTATTTTTGACCCAACGGTGCATTCCTGCCAAATCACTCGGATCAGCAACCAGAAACGTTTAGGTCAGCCGTAAAATCTGGCTGAAAATGTAATGTCAGTCATTTTTTAGTTACTGGTACTTTAAACCCAAGCTCTGGAATATTATAAAAAAGAATTTGGAAAAAAATAATCCGTATATTAATCCTCAAATCCAGCTGTTTATTGTATACAGAGGTGCTATATGAGTAAACTGTGTCATTATTGTTGTTAATTGTTGTCCATGTGGTGGTGTGTGCAGTGGATGGAGAGGATTACCTGAGTGAGAGATCTGTGGATGAAGTTTATCACCTGTGGTGTCTGGCAGGAGGAGACTTGGAGAAGGAGCTCACAAACAAAGGCATCATCCAGTCCAAACCTCCAGTCTGCACCCTGCCCAAGTACACACACACACACACACGTGCACACACAGTTACGATGTTGTAGACTGTATTCAGTCATTCTGACTGCAGCTACAGCACTAGTGCTACAGTCTCCATCAACTTTGCTGTTGCCTTTGACCTGCTTCTGTTATAAGCAGAAGGGATCACTATATGGGTTTCTTTTTAAATATAAAAAGGGTGCCAATACTTTTGAAATCATTCCTTGTAGAAAGAACCGTTTTGAGCAATCAAGTGTTCAGTGGTTTAAGATAAATCATATGCAAACTTTTCTACTGTAGTCCTTTAGTATGTCAGTTTTCCTAAAGGGTGCCAATAATTCTGCACCGCTGGTGAATTCGATTAGATGAGAAAGTTGTGAAATAGTTTTAGTAAACTTTTAACGCTATTAAAGAAAAGAGGAAATGTTCCAGCAGTTATAATAGTGTTAGCGCTATTGCTAACTCAGCCGTTCTTCTAATCTCTCTCTCTCTCTCTCACACACACTTTTCTTCTCTGCAGTTTTATTTTAGATGATGGAGAGACGTTTGGTCAGGGCAGAGACCGAAGTTTCCTGCTGGATGACACCACTGTGACACTTTCACTGGGTCAGCTCAAGAATGTGAGTGTGTGTGGGAGAGAGAGAGAGAGAGAGAGAGAGTTAATTTAGAGTGGTTCAGAGGTGCTGAGACTTGATTTCTACTGATTTCTGTGTCTCAGAGGCTGAAGGATGTAGCAGGAGAGGCATATTACCCGCTGCTGGAAGACGAGTAAGAACCTGCTTTTATTTTCTGCTGAACTCCCTTAACATTAATCACATCTTCCTGTACTGAAAGTGCAGCGACACCAGTAATTCGTGAGACAGAAAGAAAAGTGGACACACACACACACATACAGAAAGAGGGACAGGTAGACAGATTGAAAGATAGGTAGAGAGACAGAATGATAAGATGATAGACAGATGGGAAAATGGGAGGCTAACAGATAGAAAGATGGGTAGGTAGACAGATTGAAACATGGATAGATAGTCAGATGGAAAAATGGATAGACAGACAAAATGAAAGTTGAAAGATGGCAAAACAGACAGAATGACTGACAGAAGGATGGGGTAAATGGATGGATGGACAAAACGACAAACTGACGAAGGATAGGGTAAAGATGGATGGATGGATGGAGTTTAAAAAAATAGACTGGCTGACAAAAAGAATGATAGGGTAAATGGGGACAGACTGACTGACAGAAAGAAGGACAGGGTAAACAGGGATGGATGGGTGAATGGTCAAAGAGACAAACTGACTGACAGAAAGAAGTATAGGGTAAATATGGATGGATGGACAGATTAAAAGATAGATAGAATGAAGGATAAGGTGAATGGGGATGGATGGACAGACGGACGGACTGACTGACAGACAGATGGAAGGATAGGGTAAATATGGATGGATGGATGGATGGATGGATGGAAAGACAATGACAGAAAGAAAGATGGATAAACAGGGATGGATGAATGGCTGGATGGGCAAAGAGACAAACTGACAGAAGGATAGGGTAAATATGGATGGATGGATGGATGGACAGATTAAAAGATAGAATGAAGGATAAGGTAAATGGGGATGGATGGACAGATGGACAGACTGACAGACAAAGAAGGATAGGGTAAATATGGATGGAAAGACAATGACGGAAGGATGGATAAACAGGGATGGCTGGATGGATGGGCAAAGAGACAAACTGACTGACAAAGAAGGATAGGGTAAAGATGGATGGATGGATGGATGGATGGATGGATGGATGGATGGATGGACAGATTAAAAGATAGAATGAAGGATAAGGTAAATGGGGATGGATGGACAGATGGGCAGACTGACAGACAGAAAGAAGGATAGGGTAAATATGGATGGAAAGACAATGACAGAAGGATGGATAAACAGGGATGGATGGATGGATGGATGGGCAAAGAGACAAACTGACTGACAAAGAAGGATAGGGTAAAGATGGATGGATGGATGGATGGATGGATGGATGGATGGATGGACAGTTTAAAAAATAGACAGACTGGCTGACAGAAGGATAGGGTAAGGATGGATGGATGGATGGACAGACAGACAGATTAAAAAATAGACTGGCTGACAAAAAGAAGGATAGGTGGACTGACTGACTGACTGACTGACTGAAAGAAGGATGGGGTAAACAGGGATGGATGGACAGACTGACTGACTGACCAACATGAAGGATAGGGTAAACAGATGGACGAGTGGACAGAAAAACAGAATGACAGAAAGAAGGCTAGGGTAAACAGGATGAGTGGATGGGCAAACAGACAAACTGACTGGAAGAAGGATGGGGTAAATATGGATGGATGGATTAAAAGATAGATAGATAGATAGATAGATAGATAGATAGATAGATAGATAGATAGATAGATAGATAGATAGAATGACTGACAGAAAGAAGGATAAGGTAAACAGGGATGAATAGACGGATGGACAGACAGACTGACTGACCGACCAACAGAAAGAAGGATAGAGTAAACTGGGCTTGAAACATGGATGGATGGACAAACAGATGAAAAGACAGACTGACTGACAAAGAGTTATAGGTAAACAGTTACTGAAACGTGGATGGATGGATAGACAGACAAATTAAATGATGGATAGACAGAGAGAGACTGATAACTGTATTAAATAACCAGCCACATAAAAAGGTGAATCGATTGACATTTCGAAAGATGGACAGATTGGAAAATGTTTAAACAGATAAACAGATAAATGCAATAGACTGATAGAAAGATCAGTAGAGAGAGATTAAAACATGGACAGACAGATGGACCCATAAAACAACGAATGGGTAGACAGATAGAAAGATGGATATGTAGACAGAGATTGAAACATGAGTAGATGGATGGATGTAAAAAAAAATGGATGTACAGTCAGGCAAACAAAGAAATGGACAAATGGAAAAGTGGATGGATAGACAATTAAGAAGATTGATTGACAGACTGATGGATAGAATGATCAGCACAAACAGGTGGAAAAGATGGACAGACTGACAGACAGAAAGAGGGCTGGGTAGTCAGAGATTGATACATGGGTCGACAGACAGACAGACAGACTGCCCAAAAATTGATGGCCGGACAGACAGATCGAAAAATGGATAGAATGATGGGTAGATGTACATAGATTGGTACAGATAGGCAGACAGGTGAGCGAATGAATGGATGGTCAGGCCAATAGATGGACGGACAGGCAGCCAAGCAGACAGACAGACAGACATGTCCTGTTCCTAAAGAATGCATTGTTATAGAAGATAAACAACACAGTACATATGGTACATCAAGACCTGGATATCAGTAACAACTAAATGGCAAATAATAATAAATTAGGAAATATTATAATAATAATAATAATAATAATAATAAAATGAGGACGTGTTTGTGTTGTGTAGACAGTCCTGTCTGCCTCAGTCCATCAGCAGTAATGAGCTCTCGGCTGCCGTCAGCCTTCCCCTCATTATCCGAGAGAGAGACACCGAGTACCAGCTTACACGCATCGTCCTGTTCGACAGGCTCCTCAAGGTACACACACACACACACACACACACACACACACACACACACACACACACACAAATGCACTAATAAACACACACTGAATTCAGAATAAATGAATTCAGAGACATTTTTGATTAAACATCAGAAAACTGTGTTCTGATTTACGGTAATGTAATGGTGTTATAATAATAATAACGTCTTTGTACTCTCAAACGCGTGCGCACACACTGCATCAGTTCTGTAAACTTTCTCATAACTTGGCTTCTCCAGTGTGCTTATATATACAGGGTGTCTCAAAAAAATGTACTCACACTTTGAATGACGAGAAAACCTTTATTTATG
Source organism: Neoarius graeffei (assembly GCF_027579695.1). Classification (NCBI taxonomy): domain Eukaryota; kingdom Metazoa; phylum Chordata; class Actinopteri; order Siluriformes; family Ariidae; genus Neoarius; species Neoarius graeffei. The sequence goes on from NC_083575.1 coordinate 79,147,214, forward strand.
AACATAGAGTGAAATGGAATAGCTTCGAATACAGAAGACAAATGTAATTGAAGAATCATGTTCGCAAATGTTCAAATTGATGACCATTATTGTCCAGACAACGCTGATAACGCGCACCAAGGGATTCGCAAACGTCACGAAACAGGTCATTAGGAATATCGCGACATTTGTCTTTCAATTTCCAATTTCAATGCATCAATTGTTCTTGGTTTGGTGCGATAAACTTTGTCTTTGAGATATCCCCACAAAAAGAAGTCCATGCTGTGATTAATTAATTACACCTGCAACACAAAAAAGGCAGCATGTTAGGGACAGTTAAAGTGTGAGTACATTTTTTTGAGACACCCTGTGTGTGTGTGTGTGTGTGTGTGTGTATGTATATATATATATTAGTGCTGTCAAAAATGTCGCGTTATTAACGCGTTAACTTGACTCAATTTTAACGGCGATAATTTTTTTATCGCGAGATTAACGCTCTGTGACATGATGCCACGCCCCGCACAGCCAGAGTCCTCTGCCCTCCCCCGAAGAGCCACGGTGCTCGGCTTAGGTTTCGTTTTCCCATCGGCGGCTCCAGCCCCACTTTACATTGGCTGTGACAAGACGTGTTATGCTCTGCAATAAAAAAAAAAACATTGGTACAACCAGTGTTCGAACTATGCCGATATTTTCGGGGGGGGTCCCTTATTTTCCCTTGGGGGGTGCTTGCGCTTGTCTCAGAGCGCGGCTCTCCATCGCGCGCTCACTTCGGATATGCAAATGCTTCCCGTTACACACGATTGCTATGTCAATAAACATCATTTTGCCAATATTTTAGAGACCCCCCCAACATTTCCCAAATCATGTTTTCAAGGGATCTCATGTCTGTTTCAGGGGATCTCGGATCCCCCGTGTACCCCCGTAGTTCGAACGGTGAGCAAGCCCATTCACTTTTTTATGCTGATAAGAGAATTACAATGGTTTTTCATGTGACAAAAATGTGTGATTAAATTGCGATTAATCGCGAGTTAACTATGACAGTCGCGACATTAATCGCGATTAAATATTTTAATCGCTTGACAGCACTAATATATATATATATATATATATATATATATATATATATATATATATATATATATATAAATGATGTCAGTGTTCTGAATGTGCACTCCTCAGGCATATCCATACAAAAAGAACCAAGTGTGGAAGGAAGCCAGAGTGGATATTCCTCCTCTTCTCCGAGGACTGACTTGGGCTGCTTTACTGGGCGTCGAGGTGAGTAGAAAACTTTATTTCTTTTGTCATGCTGCCTAGTTTTTATCCCCCGTTGGCTGAAAGGCCCGTAGGGGGATTATGTCGTGGCGATGTCCGTCCATCCTGGGAAGGGCGCTCACCTTCTGAAATCAACTCCTCTCACAATTTTTGGAGGAATTTCACCAAACTTGACAGGATTCTTTGTTATATGTCGGTAATACGCATGTTGTAATTTCGTTCAATTTGGTCGCATTTTACCAGAGTTACAGCCCTTGATTAACAAAATTATACTTTGACAATTTCATGAGAGTGTGTTTTCCTTCTGAAATCAACTCCTCTCACAATTTTTGGAGGAATTTCACCAAACTTGGCAGGATTCTTTGGTATACGTCGTTAATACGCATGTTGTAATTTCGTTCAATTCGGTCGCATTTGACCAGAGTTGTGTCCCTTGATTAACAACCTTGTATTTTCACAATTTCATGAAGGTGTGCTCGCCTTCTGACATCAACTCCTCTCTCAATTTTTGGAGAAATTTCTCGAAGCTTGGCAAAAGGCCTTGTTATATTACGATAATACGCATATTGAGATTTAATTTTGTTTGTGAAAATTTTCCCACAGTTTTGACCCTTGATTAAATAACTTGTATTTTGATAGTTTCATGAGGGTGTACGTTCTTCTGAAATCAACTCCTCTCACAATTTGTGGAGGAATTTCACCAAACTTGGTAAAAGGCTTTGTTATATAACAGATATACGCAGATTGAAATTTCATTTAATTTGGGCAAATTTTACCAGAGTTATGCCCTTGATTATTAACAAACTTGTACTTTTGGCAATTTCATCAAGGTGTGCTTGCTTTCTGAAATCAACTTCCCTCATGATTTTTATCCCCTGCTGGCTGAAAGGTAGCCTGGGAAATCCCATGCTGCTCTGCACAATCATTCCGATCTGAAAAGACAGCATGGAAACTATGGTCTAAAGGCTCGCCTGAGTTAGGGAGCCAATCAGAGAGTGGGGAGGGGTGGAAAGACGGTGACGCGTATTACTCGACAAACGGACGCTTGTAGTTTATTTGGGACTGTTTACGGATCACATTTAACATGGCGGCGAGCAATACGAACCAAACTTTCGATCAAGCTTTATACACTGTTCTGAATAGTTTAGAGCGAAAGTTTGTTTTAAAAAAAGAACAGCGTTTGGCGTTAGTCTTTCTTCGCCTCTTCGTCGCTCTAATGCTGCGTTCATGTGCTATGGGAATTATGGTAAATACCAAACGCCGACATGGAAAGCACACATGAACGCCCCCTCTTGTGGTATTTTCCACTGGGCAACTCGTAGAAAATTTTGATACACGAGTTGCCGAGATGAGATGAACTTTAACCTTTTCAACATGGCGGCGAGCGGTACAAGACACTTGAATGTTAAGCACTGTACGCTACTAAAGTTTTTTTTTTTTTTACTAGTACTAGTGGGTAGTTTTTTGTGTCTATGCAATGTTGCGTCATTAACAAGTGTAATATAATACGTTAGAAATCCGTTTCCTTTAAAAATGTGTTGTTATGGTTTGTTTTTACCTATCCAGAGCAGACACTATTGCTAACGATAGCTAACTAACTATTGCTAACTTGAATCTGGTCCACCATCTTTAATTTGTCAACAACAACAAAAGCATGTGAACACAACACACTGGTAAATACCACTTCCCAACTGGAAAATATCATCTTCCCATAGCACATGAATGCAGCATAACTACGTCACTGGGTACAACTGCCATGATTGGCCATGGGCTACGTATACGCCAAATGATAGACATTCGCAACGTCCAATAAACGGCCGTTGACAATCGTAAACCACACCTCCCCTACGAGAAATCCAATAGGCGGATTCCAGACCATATTTCACTTGTGATATGGTCTGGTGTTAACCAGACTAGCTGAAAGGTACCATATGAACAGAACACACTCATGTCTACACTCTTGTTTTGCATTCATATTGTATTTTGGACAGGGTTTCTTTTTATTTTTCCATTTTTTTCTTTTTTGACATTGTACCTTGTACCTTTAATCGGTGTTGTATTTGGATTTGGCTCTTCTGGGAATCTGTTTTGCAAGAAATTAGCACTCGTGTTTACACAGTTTCTCCCTCAACACGCAATTATAATTTGTAATAAATTTGTCATTTGTAATTCATCTCGCATGCAAATTAGCACGTTAATATTAAATCGTGGCCCAAGTGTTTATTTTGTGTTTCGTCTATTAGTGCAAAATGCCGAACTGAAATGTGGAGGCTTTTTGTGTGAAAACTCCAGTGAAGTGTATAGAGAGCAGGGAACTCAGTGTGTGCTTTAAGAGCTGCAGTCAATGCTGGCGTTTTAGCTAATAACAACAACAACATGGTCATGTGCTGACAGACAGACAGGCAGACAAACAAGTAGGTAGACAGATAGACAGGCAGACAAACAAGTAGACAGACAGACAGGCAGACAAACAGGTAGGCAGGTATATAGATGGATGGATAGATGTGGAGATGAATACTGTAGATGATAGAGGGATAAATGGGTAGATGGATGGATGTATTGAATGGATGGATGTTAGATGGGTAGATGAGTAGCTGGTTAGATAGACGCATAGGTAGATGGGTTGACATGGGTTTAAATGACCTTGGGTAGATTAGTGGATTGATAAACAATAGAGGAATGAATGGGGGATGGTGGGTACATTGGATGGATGGATGGATGGATGGATGGATGGATGGATGGATGGATAAATGCATGGGTGGATAGGTGTACTGAATGGAGACACACACACTGCCTATCCAAAAAAAAGTCGCTTACACTAATATTTCATTGGACACCTTTAGCTTAGATTACTGCGCTCATTCACTGTGGCATAGTTTCGACAACCTCATACAGCACCACAACATTTTATTTCAGTCCAGAGTTGCATTAATTTTTCATCAAGCTCTTGTATTAACGGCTGGAGAGTTGAAGCACACTCTCAAAACTTCTCCAGCACGTTCCAAAGACTTTCAATGGGGTTAAGGTCAGGACTGATGTGTGAAAATGATTGGTCATGCTCCCTGAACCACTCTTTCACTATATGAGCCTGATGAATCCTGGCATTGTCTTTCCGTGCCATAAGGGAAGAAAAATCCATTGATGTGATACCCTGGTCAGGCAGTCATCTGGCTTCATTTTGTTGCCACATAATGTTGTTGAGCCTTGACCTGACCAACTGAAGCAAGCCCAGATCATAACACTGTCTCCAGAGGCTTGTACAGAGGCCACTATGCATGATGGGTGCATCGCTTCATGTGCTTCCCTTATTATCCTGATGCGCCCATCACTCAGGAATAGGGTCAATCTGAACTCATCAAACTACATGAGAGTCCAATCTTTCAGCTCCCTAGCAAATTGAAGCTTCTTCTTCTGATTAGTCTCAATAGCAAGTGGTTTTCTTACAGCCACACAGCTGTTTAGTCCCAGTCCTGTGAGTTCTCACTGCATTGTCCATGTGGAAATGCTCTTACTTTCACTATTCAAAATAGTCACGAGTTCGACTGTCAATTTTTTTTTTTTTTTAATGAAATGTGAAGCTACTCACTGCATCAGTTAGGGTTAAAAGAAATGTTGCCAGCTGAAACATTTAATCACTGCAGTAATCATCTAATCAAAGGCTCTTAAGTATTTACCTATTTAAATCCAAATGACCCCCCCCCTTTTTTTTTTTAAGGTAAATGAATATACTGTAGATCAGGGGTTCTCAAGTTTTTCTACTTTAAGGCCCACCTATTCATACTTGTCGAGGCCCATTAAAAAAAGACCCCCAATTATTTTGGCTCATCTATTCTATTAATGGGGTGGAACATCACTCCCTCTTACAGATGGGAATTAAATCTAATCTTATCTCATTATCTCTAGCTGCTTTATCCTGTTCTACAGGGTCGCAGGCAAGCTGGAGCCTATCCCAGCTGACTACGGGCGAAAGGCGGGGTACACCCTGGACAAGTCGCCAGGTCATCACAGGGCTGACACATAGACACAGACAACCATTCACATTCACACCTACGGTCAATTTAGAGTCACCAGTTAACCTAACCTGCATGTCTTTGGACTGTGGGGGAAACCGGAGCACCCGGAGGAAACCCACGCGGACACGGGGAGAACATGCAAACTCTGCACAGAAAGGCCCTCGCCGGCCACGGGGCTCGAACCTGGACCTTCCTGCTGTGAGGCGACAGCGCTAACCACTACACCACCGTGCCACCCCGGGAATTAAATAAATGCAATAAAAACAAATTTTTAGATTGTAGGTATTGTATTTAAAACTGTACGGATGTGCCAGAAGCCAAACCCTGCATGCGAATCATTCTCCGTCAAAAGGGATTAATGATCCAAAAGTGGAGTCTGGTCCATTAACACAAGAACTTATTGCCATGTTTGTGTTCAGCAAACAAGCAAGTTATTAAAACAAAGAAGTACACTCAAAAGAAGCAGATATAGAAACCCCTCAGTGGGATGAGATCCTTATACACTAACAAAGGAGGATTTTTCTTATGAAAGAAAAATTTACTCACTAAATTTGACATTAATAGAATAAATTTTGATCCTGTTGTAGCCGTAACTAAATACAAAGACAATAGTTATGCATACTATTAATTAACTTAATGTGAAGATAATTAACAGATAATCAACAGATTTTAAGGTTTTTTTTAAATATTGTGTATATTTTTAGTCTTTTGTATTTGTAATTATTTGTGTCTGTACATGCACGACCCCACCAGCTCTGCTGAGAAACTTATCGGGTTTAAATAAAGTTATTCATTATGAGTTGGAAAATTATCCATCTGTTGAGTTCCCGACATCTCAAACTACCTGGTGCTGCAGAAATCGTTCTGCACGGACACACAGATGAAAACCTGGAAGAGCATGGAGGAGTACAACTTTTTTTTGTGGCTGGGTTAAAGATCTGGGGATCAGAGCACTACAAGATAAATCCTGTATCATTTTTGCCCAGATAAATAGGAGTTTCTGGGCTTTTTGTACATGTCTTTGCAATGGTTGGTAGGACGCTACAAGTTTTGGTATCAAACGACAGCCACTCGATTCTCAATCCTCCCTGCTCTTCTCTTCCAGCAGGCATCACATATCCATATAATTTACCCACAAACATATATATTTATAGCCGTCTGTCTGTCTGTGTGTGTGTGTACGTACACACGTGCTCTGTGTGTGTGAGTGTGCGTGCGTGCGCGCATGGGTTAAATGTAGAGGGGGAATGTGACAAAATAAAGGCTTGTTCATCTTAATTTTCCCACAAATATATTTATTCCACTTGAAAAGTGTTCAGCAAACCAGCTACTGGGTTTGGGACACAATGACCTCCTGAACTATTTAGTCTTTGGCTTCAAACTTGAAGAAAAATTTGTGGCCCACTAGCTGGCACTTTGCGGCCCACTGGTTGAAAAACACCGCTGTAGATGATAGAAGGATGGATAGTTCGATGGACAGATGGGTATAAATTGGTACACGTTTAGAGATTTATATGCGAGACGTTTTCTATTTCCATATTCAGTGTCCATTTCTTGTCTGAAATGTTATTTGGTTGATTTATTTGTCCATTCTTTTTCCACGCCTATTTACAGCTATCCATAATCTTATTGCAGGGGAACATTCAGGCAAAGTACAACTCCATCGATAAGGACACGCCCATCCCTACAGACAGACAGGTATTGTTGTGATTTGTTTTGTTTTTCTGTTGTTGGTCTTCAGCTGTCAGGGTTATTATTACCTCCGTGTATTATTCATAGGTCTCTTCAATTATTTAGAGGATTAGTGAGAGGAGAGCTGAAACACCTCCAGACTCTGAATATCACTCGAATGCGACAGACAGAATTTTATTTCCTTTACTGGAGATTTGTCCAAATTTAAAGCCATTTTTATTGGCAGATTTAAATAAACGCATCTTTATCAAGAACACTTGATGTTTAGATTATTTACAGCTGAGTGCAAAGATTGTATTCTTTAAGACAAAATAATGGATCATTTGTAATACAGACACAGATGATGATCTTCAGGTTGGACTTTAGAGTATCAGAAAGTGAAGTAGATATTAAAAATGATGGGTGTTTTGTAATTCTGTAATAAAAATGGAGGTCACATTCCATCAGTCTTTTATTTACACTTTCTTACCCTCTGGAGGATCCACAAGCATATGGTATGAAAGGCATTTATCCTCGATACAGTGTGTAAGTAATATCTAATCACTAGATAGACTGTGACTAAAGTCACAGTAATTTGCGCTAGTTGTTACAAGCTGGGACGTCTGGTCACTGTACCCTATAGATCCAGAATGGTAAGAGACACAGAATGATGCTTAGTGAGGGGGAAAAAAGCCTGTTTTTCATGGATCATTCCGGATCAGTGATCCAGATCAGCACCAAAAGTCATAGCAACGTGATTCAGCCCAGAGGTATTCTTCATGTGAAATTTGGTGATGATTGGTTGAAAACTGAGGGAGAAATAATGTCCTAAAAAAAGTAGTAGTAATAATAATAAAGTAGAAAGATCCTGAGTGAGAGTCGCAATTTGCGCCAGCGCTGCTAGCACAAATTAATAACTAGATAGAGACTGTGGCTGAAGTCACAGTGATTTGCGCTAGCTGTTACAAATCGGGACATCTGGTCACTGTACCCTATAGATCCGGAACGGCAAGAAATAGAGAGTGATGTTTAGTGAAGGGAAAGAAGCCTGTTTTTCATGGATCATTGCGGTTCGGTGATCCAGATCAGCAACAAAAGTCATAGCAACTTAATTCAGCCCAGAGGTATTCTTCATGTGAAATTTGGTGATGATTGGTTGAAAACTGAGGGAGAAATAGCGTCCTAAAATACATTAAGATAATAATAATAATAATAATAATAATAAAGTAGAAAGATCCTGAGTGAGGGTAACAATTTGCACCAGCACTAAACAGTTACTACCTCACCAGCCTCTCTTTTATCTCTTTCTTGACCCAAAAACGCAGCTTGGTGCGTCACCGAGAAACCAGAAAAGCCAAAGCTGACACTGGAGACTCCTTCCATAAATGTTCAATACATATAAAACGTTAATCAACCCCCTCTGACCAATCAGAATTGCGAATTCAATAGCACTGTGGTTTTGAATCTCTATTACTGATGTTTATATTGCTGGTTGCTGATATTAGAGATAAAGTCAGAGGAAATGAACCGAATGTGAAGGATAATGACGCTACAGTTTCAGGACAATAACAGATGACAACTAGGTCTCGTCATCACTTCACCCTCATTCCCCACATCTCTGACACGTCTTCATGCAATTTCATCTAACCAAAGTGCAGTGTGTGTAATATATATACACACGCAGTCAAGCCCGAAATTATTCATACCCCTGGCAAATTTTGACTTACTTTTATTCAACCAGCAAGTTTTTTCTTGGTTGGAAATGACACAGGCGTCTCCCAGATGATGATAAGACGATGTACCGTACAAGAGGCATCATTGTGGAAAAAAGTATTTCTCAGCTTTTATTTACATTTGAACAAAAAGTGGCATGTCAGATTATTCATACCCTTCTCAATAATCAATAGAAAAGCCTTCATTGGCTATTACAGCACTCAAACGCTTCCTATAATTGCTGACCAGCTTTTTGCATGTCTCCACTGGTATTTTTGCTCATTCATCTTTAGCGATGAACTCCAGCTCTTTCAGGTTGGAGGGTCTCCTTGCCATCAGCTCCCTCCACAGATTCTCAGTTGGCTTTAAGTCAGGACTCTGGCTTTATATATTTTATATATATAAAATATACACACACACACACACACACACACACAGGACATTCCTATTGCAATTGTACCTTGTATCTTCGTGCAACTTCACTTCATTACAGTGCAACATATATTTCAATTTTTCTATTTAGTGCACTCTGTCGCTCACACACACACACACACACACACACACACACACACACACACACACACACACACACATATATACACTACCGTTCAAAAGTTTGGGGTCACTTTGAAATGTCCTTATTTTTGAAAGAAAAGCACTGTTCTTTTCAATGAAGATCACTTTAAGCTAATCAGAAATCCACTCTATACATTGCTAATGTGGTAAATGACTATTCTAGCTGCAAATGTCTGGTTTTTGGTGCAATATCTCCATAGGTGTATAGAGGCCCATTTCCAGCAACTATCACTCCAGTGTTCTAATGGTACAATGTGTTTGCTCATTGCCTCAGAAGGCTAATGGATGATTAGAAAACCCTTGTACAATCATGTTAGCACAGCTGAAAACAGTTGAGCTCTTTAGAGAAGCTATAAAACTGACCTTCCTTTGAGCAGATTGAGTTTCTGGAGCATCCCATTTGTGGGGTTGATTAAATGCTCAAAATGGCCAGAAAAATGTCTTGACTATATTTTCTATTCATTTTACAACTTATGGTGGTAAATAAAAGTGTGACTTTTCATGGAAAACACAAAATTGTCTGGGTGACCCCAAACTTTTGAACGGTAGTGTGTGTGTGTGTGTGTGTGTGTGTATATATATATATATATATATATATATATATGTATATGTATGTGTGTGTATGTGTATGTATGTATATGTGTGTGTGTGTGTGTATTCTATGTATTTAACAGTTATTCCATGAAATCGAGTCGTACATGAGCTGATAGCCTATGGGGTGCGTAGCGCCGAGTTGGCTATAAGCTATGTATGACGAGATTGAGTGGAATAACTTTTTTATTCGATCCACATTTACTGGATTTTGACAAACAGAGCATTTTTATTTTTTGCAATTTCAATAAATAAAAATTTTTATACAAAACGTCCAACAAAATCATTTCCGCTTGGAATGTAAACAAACCGGCAAAATGACAGGAGCAATTTGTGAAAAGCATGATAATAATAATTCTTGGAAAAAAAAAAAAAAAAAATACGTTCTTACCATCAAATACTTTCATTCCATATTTTGTTGCTTTTTTTTTTTTTTTTTTGGGGGGGGGGGGGGGGGGGGTTTGTTTTCGAGTAGAGTTTTTATTTCGTCCTCGGTTGATTCAGTAACACACTCCTCCATTTTGTTTTTCTCTACTCACGGTATATGAGCTGATAGCCTAGTAGCCACTCAGAGCACGCGCTTGCTCATATCCAGTGAATGTGGATAGAATAATGTATATTATGCAGCGTATATTGCAGAGATATTTAACAGTTATTCCACAAAATCGAGTCGTACATGAGCTGATAGCTGATGAGGCGCGTAGCACCGAGTTGGTTATAAGCCATGTATGACAAGATTGAGTGGAATAACTGTTTTATTCTATCCATATTCACTGGAGTTTGAGAAACAGAGCATTTTTTAATTTTTTGCAAATTCGATAAATAAAAGCCTTATACAAAATGTCTGACAAAATCATTTCCACTTAGGCAGACTTCTTAAAAACCCATCACTGGCTGCACGAATTGACTTTAGTGGTGTTTTATTGTAGAAAGTGCCGTCTTGCTGTCGTGCCAAGGTATAGAATAGCTTTAGATGTTTATTTAATTCTTTCTTGGACATTTCAGTTCTGTAATTTTTAAACAAGTTTGAGCTTTTGAACCAAAAAAAAAAATCAACAAATTTTAATGATTAAAGATGAAGAATGTAAACAAACCGGCAAAATGACAGGAGCAATTTGTAAAAAATGCTATAATAATAATAATAATAATTCTTTTAAAAAAAAGATACCTTCTTACCATCAAATACTTTCATTCCATATTTTGTTGCTTTTTTGTATGTTTTGGGGTTTTGTTTTTGAGTAGACTTTTTATTTCATCCTCAGTTGGTTCAGCAACATGCGCCGTCATTTTGTTTTTCTCTACTCATGGGATATGAGCTGATAGCCTAGTAGTAGAGTAGCCAATCAGAGCGTGCAATTGCTCATATCCAGTGAATGTGGATAGAATATGAATATATGTGTGTGTGTGTTTATTCTGTATATTGTATATATTATGTAGAGCATTCTAGCATCACATTGTTTATTTTTATTTTATATTCTATTTATTACATTTGTTTTTCTCCCTTTTTTTATTTTTATTTTTAAAACCCCCCTCCCAAACTATTTTCACGACTTGCAGAGCATTGCGATAAGCGTTTCACTGCATGTTGTAGTCTGTATAATTGTGTTTATGACAAATAAATTTGAATTTGATTTGATTTTGATTTCATGAATGGTTTCTCCAAGGTCAACCTTTTTTTTTTTTTTTTCCTCCCTTCCTTTAGATTGAAGTGGACATCCCACGCTGTCATCAGTATGACGAGCTGCTCTCCTCGCCCCAGGGTCACATCAAGTTCCGGAGAGTTCTGAAGGCCTGGGTCGTGTCCCATCCTGACCTCGTGTACTGGCAGGGTGAGAAACTGGTGGTGTAGTTCTCTTTTTACACCAGTAGGTGGCTCTCTTGTTTTACAGAGTGGTATATCGGAGGTTGAGGTTCTTATTAATGAATAAAGGAGCACTGGATAAAGGGTGCATTGGGACTTTTGTTCACTGAAAGAAGAAAAATCCACCTTGAACAGTTTGCAGGTATAATATAACATTTATAATTAATATGTGATCTTCAGTTGTGCAAAAGATTAACTTTTTGATTGACACATCTGTCGTCGATGTTGGTTTATTTTCATGGTTTCTGATATTTCGATCAAGTCCTCGCTTTACGTAAAGAGTGCAATGCAGTGGCGCTTTAGTGCTTTACTCTGCCCAGCTTTCTCATCTCCACATCTGTACACTCTGCTCAAACAGATCAGCTTCCAAGCCTTCTACTTTCACACTGTTTCCACCATCAGCACCATCACACTCGTCATCTCGTAAAAGCTGAGCTAAGAATCTGCTGTAACTCAGCAAAAAAAAAAAAAAAACTGTCGCATAACCGCACTGCCTTCTGAACCTTGGAGTCCAGTGTTTGTTCTCTCCACTATCTGTACATTGGAAAAGACACTCCTGCTGATTTTTTTTTCTTTCTCCCCAGATCTATCAGATAGAGTTCCTTCATTATGTCCCGCCCAGATTATTGCAACTCCTTTCTCGTTGGCTTCCTGACTAAATCCCTTCAAATTCTGCAATACATTCAGAACTCTGCATCGAGACTCATCACTCATACCAAACGATCTTCTCAGATCACCCCCATCCTTTCTCAGCTTCACTGGCTACCTGTTCTGTCCCAAATTAAATATAAAATCCTACTACTCATCTTCAAAGCCCTCCATAACCTCGCTGCTTCTTACGTCCGTGACCTTCTGACCCCTTACACTCCATCCTGCTCTCTCAGATCCTCCAGCCATAATCGCTTTACTGCCCTCCGCACCAGACTCTCGACCCTGGGTGGCAGGTCCTTCAGTGCCATGGCCCTCAAGTTCTGGAAGAACCTCCCTCAACCCCTCCATGACCGCTCTTCCCTTCCTTTCTTCAGATCACATCTCAAAACCTTTCTGTTTCATGAACACTTCTCCTCCACCACCACCACTGCATAAACTCACCACTCTTTACCAACCTTTTTTTTTTTTGTGTGTGTGTGTTTTTTCTTTTTGTTTTCTTGACCTATGTAAAGTGACCTTGAGTTTGAGAAAGGCACTATATAAATTTAACTACTACTCCTCCTTATTATTATTAAAGGAGAACTGAAGGCAAATTTTTTTATCATCAAAATTCTATTTCTCTCATTTTATTAAATATCGGAATGCATTTTTGATCGCTATTTTGTCACTGCTATAGCAAGTTATGAGTGTTTGAAATATCTCATCTCATCTCATCTCATTATCTGTAGCCGCTTTATCCTTCTACAGGGTCGCAGGCAAGCTGGAGCCTATCCCAGCTGACTACAGGCGAAAGGCGGGGTACACCCTGGACAAGTCGCCAGGTCATCACAGGGCTGACACATAGACAAAGACAACCATTCACACCCACATTCACACCTACGCTCAATTTAGAGTCACCAGTTAACCTAACCTGCATGTCTTTGGACTGTGGGGGAAACCGGAGCACCCGGAGGAAACCCACGCGGACACGGGGAGAACATGCAAACTCCACACAGAAAGGCCCTCGCCGGCCCCGGGGCTCGAACCCAGGACCTTCTTGCTGTGAGGCGACAGCGCTAACCACTACACCACCGTGCCGCCCTGTTTGAAATATGCTCTGTAATATATCAGTCCATATGTCAAAGCAATGGCCGTAAACGAGATTTGTTGAGACCTGCACGAGACATCGTAGGACGGAAGTAAGACGTACAGCGGAAATCAAAGTGACCGACATCTGCCAACGTTGTCAAAAGACGCGTGCGCCCTCTTTCAAATGCTGATGGAATCAAGCCGGAAGTTTTGTTTGTTTTGATAACAGTCAGGAAAGTTTGAAAAAAGTAGGCAGTAATCGTCATTTAAACTCATCTTTGTGCAATATTTCGTTTGGAAAACAGTTTTCAAAATGGCGGCACTGACACCTGGCTGACACTTCTTCACGTTTCGAAGTCTCGTGAAGATCACGCGGATAAGCGACGCCTGCCGTGGACCAAACGAACTAAATCTAACATGCCCAAAAACCGAATAGGCCGATAAGTAGAATATTTAACTGCAATTAGTTGCCAGTACGAGTCACGATATAAGGTTACTAAAACCGAAAATGTAACTGAATAACACGTTCACTAAGAAATGAAGCAAGTTTAAAAATGACTTCAGTTCCCCTTTAATACAGGGTGTTTTCAAAATATTTGATATGATTTGAGACGTAAATATCCCAGAAACTACATAGTCGAGGCAAATGAAACTGAACAGGCTTAATGTTGAGCAATATAAGACTTATTCCTCAAAATTTGAATGAGAAATTCAAAGGTGTGTGGATTCCATGAACGATTTCACAAATTTTCAATATTCGCGAACCCGGTCGCTTGATTGTCTCTTCCGATGCTGGTGGTCGTCCGGATCCTTTTGCCCTGCACAGACACACACAGCCTTCCTCTTTGAACTTTTTGTGGCGTTTCCAAATCTGCATTGCAGTTGGTGCATTTTTAGAGAATTCTCTCATAAACGCACACTGCACAGTCTTGTTCAAGCGTCCTCTAACACACAAAACGCCTTTTCTTTTCCAGTGAATGGCATTTCTATACCTAAAAAGATAAAAACAAAAAATATTCAACATATAATTTTGATGGGGGCGGCACGGTGGTGTAGTGGTTAGCGCTGTCGCCTCACAGCAAGAAGGTCCGGGTTCGAGCCCCGTGGCCGGCGAGGGCTTTTCTGTGTAGAGTTTGCATGTTCTCCCCGTGTCCGCGTGGGTTTCCTCCGGGTGCTCCGGTTTCCCCCACAGTCCAAAGACATGCAGGTTAGGTTAACTGGTGACTCTAAACTGACCGTAGGTGTGAATGTGAGTGTGAATGGTTGTCTGTGTCTATGTGTCAGCCCTGTGATGACCTGGCGACTTGTCCAGGGTGTACCCCGCCTTTCGCCCGTAGTCAGCTGGGATAGGCTCCAGCTTGCCTGCGACCCTGTAGAAGGATAAAGCGGCTAGAGATAATGAGATGAGATATAATTTTGACCTGTTTCCACACATGCTGTTAAAATTTGAGGTCAATTGAACAAGAATTGGCAAAGTTATTAGATTGTGAAATTATATCAAATTTTTTGAAACACCCTGATTATTATTATTATTATTCGAAATGAGCTGAAACCTGATCATTATCCCTTGTTTGTTTGAGCTTATCATCACCTTTTAACTGCAATAGCAATGTTGATGGTTTGCTGGTGACCTCAGAACACCAGCAAACCAACAATTTAGTAAAATGATATATTCGCTATAAACACTCAGGGTTGGTATTTAATGCATTTGGCACAAATTTAAAGATGTTCCACGTTCATGACTTTTAAACATCTCCAGGTTTGGACTCGCTATGTGCCCCGTTCCTGTACCTGAACTTCAACAACGAGGGTAAGAGTCTTTTTTTTTTTTTTTTCCTTAAAGAAAGCCTCCAGCTCACATGGACACTTAGCTCATGAATGTTTTCTTTAATTCAACACACAGCCTAAATTTCAGTAAATTCCCATCGTTTCAATGAAACCCCTGCTCTTTGTTTCTTTTAGCGCTTGCATACGCCTGCATGTCGGCCTTTATCCCCAAATACCTCTACAACTTCTTTCTGAAGGACAACTCGCACGTCATACAGGGTGAGTCTGGACACAAATCCTGCTCTGAGCTTGAAAACACTGACAGTTTTATTAAGCAAAGTCTCAGAGACGTTTGTGCTGGGTTTCGTATTGCCGAAATTCGATTGCTGCGCTTTTCCGTCCTTGTATTGCCGTTCAGTTGCGTAATCGAAAAGAAAATCTGAAGCTCCTTATTTAAGAGATTATGGTAATCCATCAACATGATTTTTGATGGATTTTGCGACCATGTGATGTTTGTATATACGAATGACGTATGTGTACCACCACAGGGAACCTGATTGTAAGTGCAAGGCAACGTCTCTCAAACACTTGACCACCAGACAGCGAAATTTGTATCTTTATTTACATAAGACAGATGGATTTTTACCCAGCCCTTATTTTTCATTTGCTTTTTTAAAAAAAATAACATATTTTACACTCATTCGGAGTTCATTTTTAGGCAGCGCATATATAATATACACACGCACACAGTGGTACTTGAAAGTTTGTGAACCCTTTCAAATTTTCTATATTTCTGCATAAATTTGACCTAAAACATCATCAGATTTTCACACAAGGCCTAAAAGTAGATAAAGAGAACCCAGTTAAACAAATGAGAGAAAAATATTATACTTGCTCATTTATTTATTGAGGAAAATTATCCAATATTACATATCTGTGAGTGGCAAAAGTATGTAAACCTTTGCTTTCAGTATCTGGTGTGACCCCCTTGTGCAGCAATAACTGCAACTAAATGTTTCGGCTAACTGTTGATCAGTCCTGCACACCGGCTTGGAGGAATTTTAGCCCATTCCTCCATACAGAACAGCTTCAACTCTGGGATGTTAATAGGTTTCCTCACATGAACTGCTCGCTTCAGGTCCTTCCACAACATTTCCATTGGATTAAGGTCAGGACTTTGACTTGGCCATTCCAAAACATTAACTTTATTCTTCTTTAACCATTCTTTGGTAGAACGACTTGTGTGCTTAGGGTCGTTGTCTTGCTGCATGACCCACCTTCTCTTGAGATTCAGTTCATGGACAGACGTCCTGACATTTTCCTTTAGAATTCGCTGGTATAATTCAGAATTCATTGTTCCATCAATGATGGCAAGCCGTCCTGGCCCAAATGCAGCAAAACAGGCCCAAACCGTGATACTACCACCACCATGTTTCACAGATGGGATAAGGTTCTTCTGTTGGAATGCAGTGTTTTTCCTTTCTCCAAACACAATGCTTCTCATTTAAACCAAAAAGTTCTATTTTGGTCTCATCCGTCCACAAAACATTTTCCAACAGCCTTCTGGCTTGTCCACGTGATCTTTAGCAAACTGCAGACGAACAGCAATGTTCTTTTTGGTGAGCAGTGGCTTTCTCCTTGCTTTCTCATGGTGGACTCATGAACATTAGCCAATGTGTGAGAGGCCTTCAGTTGCTTAGAAGTTACCATGGGGTCCTTTGTGACCTTTCTGACTATTACACGCCTTGCTCTTGGAGTGATCTTTGTTGGTCGACCACTCCTGGGGAGGGTAACAAGAGTCTTGAATTTCCTCCATTTGTACACAATCTGTCTGACTGTGGATTGGTGGAGTCCAAACTCTTTAGAGATGGTTTTGTAACCTTTTCCACCCTGATGAGCATCATCAATACTTTTTCTGAGGTTCATGTGTTGTGAAGATCAGACTCTGATAGATCCCTGTTCTTGAAATAAAACAGGGTGCCCACTCACACCTGATTGTCATCCCACTGATTGAAAACACCTGACTCTAATTTCACCTTCAAATGAACTGCTAATCCTAGAGGTTCACATACTTTTGCCACTCACAGATATGTAATATTGGATCATTTTCCTCAATAAATAAATGGCCAAGTATAATAATTTTGTCTCATGTGTTTAACTGGGTTCTCTTTATCTACTTTTAGGACTTGTGTGAAAATCTGATGATGTTTTAGGTCATCTTTATGCAGAAATATAGAAAATTCTATGATAATATTTAGAAAATATTCTAAATTCTACACAGGATTCATGACGTGTGTGTGTGTGTATGTATACATATATTCCATCGAAAAAGTCTCCTGTGTGTGTATAATAATTCCTGATATTTCACAAAAATGATAAGCAATTTTCAGGCCATTGGAGGTTTTCAGAATCCAGTAATAAAACACACATGTAGGGATGACATCTTAAAAAAACAGCGTATTTACTTCTTTGACAAATCAATCATCAAAGAACCAAATAGCTCATTTTTATTTTAGTCTACTTTGTGAAACAGTATCTGTACTTCATTGTTCACTTTTTAGACCTTTTGATCAGCTCTGTATTGTCGGTGTCGAGCAGCACCTCAAGCAGGCTTTTTACAGGGATGTTGTGTCCCATATATGGCAGTTTGTGGGCGTTTCATTATGCAAATGAGAGTGTCTGTGCACAAACGAAGCAATTGAGATTGAGTAGGATTTATCAGTGGCTATTGTGTACAGTTTTGCATACGGGTCATTCTTCTGCACAAATTGAGAAACCCCAGGTCTGGAGACTGCAAGGGTCAGTGCACAACATATTTTCGCCTTGAATTTTAATTAAAACGACCGTGTTAACACACAAGAGCATCTGCAGTATCCATCACTCCTAAGCTCATCTTCTGTTTTTAATTTTTCGGTGATTTTATGGATCATACAGCAAAGATGGGCGCATCAGTGCACTCGCTCAGCGCCAAACTCATTCTCATGTCTCCCCTTCCTTCAGAGTACCTGACTGTTTTCTCTCAGATGATAGCCTTCCACGACCCCGAGCTCAGCAACCACCTCAACGAGATTGGCTTCATACCAGACGTAAGTGCTCACTGATTTTATGAACAATTTAATTCAGCTCTGTACTTGACCCGTCTCCGACATGAGATGACCACCGAATGGATCGAGTGCTTTGTAAAAGCAAAAGCCTGCTTTTGAAAGCTGTCAAAGGGTTGGTTCTGGATTTCATGTTGTTTTGGAGCAGGAGAGATTCACATATGGGGAAGTTAGCGGAGCTATACAGTCAGTCCTGCTCTCATCTTTGTCACTGAAACAACACACACACTAATAAATGTGGTGAAATCTGAGATTTCAGCACCTGCCAGATTTTTCTCATCAAGAAACATGACCACACACACACAGCCATTGTGAGGACCTTCCATTGATATAATTATTAATGCAATTAATTAATGCTATGCCTGCACCGTTGGCTCTTTTTGTTTGTTTGTTTGTTTGTTTGTTTGTTTGTTTGTTTGTTAAAACAACAAGAACACCAACAATTTCCTTGTGGGGACCATGCAAATGTCCCCACAAGATATAAATTGTCAGATTTTAGTCTCCTTGTGTGGAAATTTGGTCCTCAGTAGTATATAAAAACATGTGCATGTGTGTGCGCCCGCGTGCGCGCACACATTGTGAGGACCTTCCATTGACAACTATTAATGCAGTTAATTAATGCTATGCCTGCACCTAACTCTTACCCTCACCTTAACCTCAGTAAAGGAAACGTTTTGGCTCTTTTTGTTTGCTTGTTGTTTTTAACAATTTCCTTGTGGGGACCATGCAAATGTCCCCACAAGGTCAAAATAGTCAGATTTTACTCTACTTGTGGGGAAATTTGGTCCTCAGTAGTATATAAAAACAGACTTGCCTGGGATGATGAATGACAGGAACGGATAGAGGGATCGAGTTATGGAAATCCGTGCAACTGAATCGATCCACTGATGATGAACCTCAGTAAAGAAAAGGAAACTTTTTGGCTTATTTTGTTTGTTTGTTTGTTTTGTTTCTTTGTTAAAAAACAACAAAAATTTCCTTGTGGGGACCATGCAAATGTCCCCACAAGGTCAAAATAGTCAGATTTTAGTCTCCTTGTGGGGAAATTTGGTCCTCAGTAGTATATAAAAGTGCATGCGCGCGCACACACATTGTGAGGACCTTTCACTGACATAAGTATTAATGCAGTTAATTAATGCTATGCCTGCACCTAAATCTAACCCTCACCTTAACCTCAGTAAAGAAAAGGAAACTTTTGGACTCTTTTTGTTTGTTTGTTAAAAACAACAAGAACAACAATTTCCTTGTGGGGACCGTGCAGATGTCCCCACAAGGTCAAAATAGTCAGATTTTCCTCTCCTTTTGGGGAAATTTGGTTCTTAGTAGTACATAAAAACATTTGTGCACACACACACACACACACACACACACACACACACACACACACACACACACACACATTGTGAGGACCTTCCATTGACATAATTACTTTAATGCAGTTAATTAAAGCTGTGCCTGCATCTAAATCTAACCCTCACCTTAACATCAGTAAAGAAAAGAAAAATTTTTGACTTTGTTTGTTTGTTGTAAAACAGCAAGAATAACAATTTCCTTGTGGGGACCATGCAAATGTCCCCATAAGGTAAAAATTGTCAGATTTTACTCTCCTTGTGGTGAAATTTGGTCCTCAGTAGTATATAAAAACGCGTGTGTGCATACACACACAGTCAATGTGTTACATGGACTCCCTGGGTTTCAAATAAGAGTCCTATATGTTATCTTCAGAATCACAGTGAGGAAGGTCTGTGTTGTGTTGTATCAGGATGTGTGCGAAAGTCAGGCTGTGTAGTGGGCATCATTGCCACCTCACAGCGCCAGAGTCCCCGGGTTTGATCCTGAACTGGAGTTACTGTCTGTGTTCCATTTCAAATGTTCTTCCCTTGTCTAAGTGGGATTCGTCTGAGTTCTCCGGTTTCCTCTCACCTCTGAAAAACATGCTGATGGGTACATAATTATCTAAAGTAGCCTGTGAATGTGTGTCCATGGTGCCCTGTGAGCTACTGGAGTGTATTCTGACCTCCCACATAGCGTTCCTGGGCGAGATTCCAGATGGCAAAACTTTCTGACCAGGATAAAAGACTGACTGAAGATGAATGAATGAATGAATGAATGAATGAATGAATGAATGAATGAATGACGTGTTTAAGTTGTTTCCACTTCAGAAAGTCATGCTAGCTCATTTTAACCTTAATTTCCATGTAGACACATTTCAGAGTTTCTGTGTATCTGTTAGATTTCTGATAACAGTCGTGTCATCATCAGCCTCTGCCTGGAGCCTCGCAAAGGACAGCGTTGTTAGTAGACGTATTTGCGTTTAGCCAAGCAAATAAACAATCCCTACTCGAAGAGGGAGTTCGAGTGGTCTGAATGAGCTGCCTAGACAACAGTGATTGCAGTGTGGGCTTCTTTTATTCATCAGTTTACCACTGTGCTGGCTGGCTTCTGCTTGTAAGTGTGCCTTGAAATAAGATTAGGACTAATTCTTTGTTTACCAAAGCAGCCGGCTGGTAGCGTCATCGCAGCAAACAGTTAGGAGCAAATGAGGCACTTGGGAAAATTGAAACATTAATATTTAAAAAAGAAAATGGCTGCATGCATCATAAATAAACCGTATACAGAATCAGAGTCTCCTCTTTCATATGTTGTGCAACAAACGCGAGAAGACACGATATCGTGTGTTAGTTCAGAAGTAATGATTCCGAACCATGCTGTTTAATTCTTGATTCTGATTGGTCGGAATATGTTGATTTAATTAACAATTATTCGCTGATGGCAAAGTGAATATCAGTGATTATTATACACACAGGACACTTTTTCGATGGAATAAAAACGTGTTCTATTCCCTTCTAGCGGGTTCCATTCATTTGGTTTGATAGCATGCAATATTGTTAGCGTATCGCTTATCCTACATGTATTACGTCACTCTGCCCAATGGAGAACGAGAGTTGAATATGGTTTACGATCTTGCATAGTTGTCAAGAGAACAAGACGTCACACGTCAGAGACGTAAAACTAATGCACTAGCGAGCGATTGGGACAGTTTGTAAACAAACATGGCCGCCAGGTTTGCTTCGTTAAATACAGAAGATTTTGAGAGAATTTTGAAAGAGACGCGTTGAACACCCGAAAGGAATGTGTGTGTATGTATAATAATAAAATTGGCTGACTTCTTTTCATGGTATATCAGATATATTCCATTCAGCTACTCATCTTCGACTCATTCAATATCATGCTAGCTGAATGGAGTGTATCTGATATACTACTCAACGCCAGCCAATATTATTTAAATACAACCCAGATTCCAAAAAAGTTGGGACAAAGTACAAATTGTAAATAAAAATGGAATGCAATAATTTACAAATATCAAAAACTGATATTGTATTCACAATAGAACATAGACAACATATCAAATGTCGAAAGTGAGACATTTTGAAATTTCATGCCAAATATTGGCTCATTTGAAATTTCATGACAGCAACACATCTCAAAAAAGCCGGGACAGGGGCAATAAGAGGCTGGAAAAGTTAAAGGTACAAAAAAGGAACAGCTGGAGGACCAAATTGCAACTCATTAGGTCAATTGGCAATAGGTCATTAACATGACTGGGTATAAAAAGAGCATCTTGGAGTGGCAGCGGCTCTCAGAAGTAAAGATGGGAAGAGGATCACCAATCCCCCTAATTCTGCGCCAACAAATAGTGGAGCAATATCAGAAAGGAGTTCGACAGTGTAAAATTGCAAAGAGTTTGAACATATCATCATCTACAGTGCATAATATTATCAAAAGATTCAGAGAATCTGCTCTGTGCGTAAGGGTCAAGGCCGGAAAACCATACTGGGTGCCCGTGATCTTCGGGCCCTTAGACGGCACTGCATCACATACAGGCATGCTTCTGTATTGGAAATCACAAAATGAGCTCAGGAATATTTCCAGAGAACATTATCTGTGAACACAATTCACCGTGCCATCCGCCGTTGCCAGCTAAAACTCTATAGTTCAAAGAAGAAGCCGTATCTAAACATGATCCAGAAGCGCAGACGTCTTCTCTGGGCCAAGGCTCATTTAAAATGGACTGTGGCAAAGTGGAAAACCTGTTCTGTGGTCAGACGAATCAAAATTTGAAGTTCTTTATGGAAATCAGGGACACCGTGTCATTCGGACTAAAGAGGAGAAGGACGACCCAAGTTGTTATCAGCGATCAGTTCAGAAGCCTGCATCTCTGATGGTATGGGGTTGCATTAGTGCGTGTGGCATGGGCAGCTTACACATCTGGAAAGACACCATCAATGCTGAAAGGTATATCCAGGTTCTAGAGCAACATATGCTCCCATCCAGACGACGTCTCTTTCAGGGAAGACCTTGCATTTTCCAACATGACAATGCCAAACCACATACTGCATCAATTACAGCATCATGGCTGCGTAGAAGAAGGGTCCGGGTACTGAACTGGCCAGCCTGCAGTCCAGATCTTTCACCCATAGAAAACATTTGGTGCATCATAAAACGGAAGATACGACAAAAAAGACCTAAGACAGTTGAGCAACTAGAATCCTACATTAGACAAGAATGGGTTAACATTCCTATCCCTAAACTTGAGCAACTTGTCTCCTCAGTCCCCAGACGTTTACAGACTGTTGTAAAGAGAAAAGGGGATGTCTCACAGTGGTAAACATGGCCTTGTCCCAACTTTTTTGAGATGTGTTGTTGTCATGAAATTTAAGATCACCTAATTTTTCTCTTTAAATGATACATTTTCTCAGTTTAAACATTTGATATGTCATCTATGTTCTATTCTGAATAAAATATGGAATTTTGAAACTTCCATATCATTGCATTCTGTTTTGATTTACAATTTGTACTTTGTCCCAACTTTTTTGGAATCGGGGTTGTAATAACCAAGACAAAATTGAGGTTATTATTCCACGATATTCACTGAGCCTGAGGCGGATAATTGTTTTAGTATACATACACAGCTGATTTTCAAAAAATAAAACTATCATATTAAAAAAAATATTTGTTTCAAACTTCATTAGCACCATGCAAATGTAATAACGGCACAGCGCAGTGTCACTTATCTACGCCAACTCGGATAAAATACTTTGTTTTGAAATCGATAAAATAAATCACAGTTCCACCTTATGTTTGAATAGTTTTATACCAAACTTCGTAGCATCTTTAGTGCTTTTAGGAACAACATTTTCTTTCATCATTTCTAATTCTTCCTCACTTACGGTGACAAAGCCATCGGCCGCCATTTTGCCGAGCCACTCGAGGTGATTATCGAGAAATAGTCCGAATTTCTCGACCAATCAGCACCTGCGATTTTCTATAATCACCTCCGTATGTATACTAAATATTTTTGTCCCACGGTGCAGTTGGATTCTCAAAGCTGATTGGTCAGAACACGTGCATTATTTATTAACTACATGACTTGGATAGTAGTTCCAGCTGTAACATAAACGATGGGTTAATATTAATATTAATGCTCTTGTTATTGTAATATGTTATTGTTTCTATCATAACAGCAAACGCTGCACATAATCTAAGGCTAATAATAAATGCATTTTTTTTTAAAGTGTCATTTGACAAAGTGGTGGAGTTTGGGGGTATTTTTTATGTTTATTTATCTTTTATGGAAGGAGTCGTGGTGCGTGGTAAGGTTTCCTGGTATGTAAAAGTCTTGATGATTGAATACTTGATGCTTTTTGGTTTCTCTGTAAAAAGACCAGCTGCATTTTTTGAGCATGTGTGAGAGAGAAAAAGAGATTCTGGTTCAGGAATGACTGTTTATTGTTGCTATAACTTGAGTGATAACAGGCCCAAACTTGCCTCGTGAACATTCCACATCAATAAATCATAGTATAAACTGTTAAAATGTATCACACACTTCAGCATGGACTGTTTTTGGATAACAGCAGCTCTAGCGGTGTTTCCGATACAAATATATATTTTTGCTGCAAATGACAGGTTTATTTTACATAATCATTTGTATCGAGTGCACTGCACAGGGATTTGTACGGCATTCTTGATCTACTATAACAGCACGTCCTAAAGTGTTTCCTTCCTTATATTCGAAAGGTGTGCTAATATAAGGATAATATAAGGTTAGGGAAAAGAAAGTGTTGGAAAAAAAGGCTGTCAGCCCCAGGGGAAGAGCAATACAGGAGTATACTATCTCCAAGTTGTCATGACTACATACTGTAGAGTTGTTCTTTATGCTTATCTTCAAAAGACTTTCCAAATACACCCACCAGTCACTTTATTAGGAACACCCGCACGTCCACCTGCTGTTTGATGCAGTTCTGTAATCGGCCGATCGCTTGACAGCAGCACAATGCACCAAATCATGCAGATACAACTCAAGAGCGTCAGTTAGCGTTCACTTCTTCAAACATCCGAACGGGAAAAATTGTGATCTCAAAGTGTGACTTTCTTTCACTGTGGCATGGGTGTTGGTTTGAGCCAGATGGACTGGTTTGAGTATTTTAGAAACTGCTGATCTCCTGGGGTTTTCACACACAACAGTCTGTAGAGTTTACACAGACAGAATGGTGCGAAAACCAAAAACCATCAAGTAAGTGAGCGAGCGACAGTTCTGTGGGTGGAAACAAACGCCGTGTTGATAAGAGAGCTCAGAGGAAAATGGCCAGATTGGTTCGAGCTGCCAGGAAGGATATAGTAACTCATAGCAACTCTTTACAACCATGGTGAGCAGAAAAGCATCTCAGCATGCAACAGAAGACCACATTGGGTTCCAGTCCTGCAGCCAAGAACAGCTATCTTAGAATCAAGAACGAGTTCCTATTAAAGTGGCCGGTGGGTGTATACAGTTTGGTTGTGAATAAATAGTACCTTTCTATCGGGGAAACTCTTGGGATTTTCACAACATGCCTGCTGCAAATGCCCTTCTAATCATTACTGGATCAATTTTAAAGGGGTGTCCACAAAGGAATAGAGCAGCTACGGCAAGGACAGACGTCCTTTCCGGAGAACTCTGATCTTGCTTATGTTGAAGTTTGAGTTTACAGATCAGCAATATCCGGAAGATTGGGGTTGTGTCAAATGCTTAACACACCAATCCAGCTGAATCAGTTATCCATAAATGAATAACCTGGCCTCATCAACAGATTAATTAATTCATTCATTTATTTTCAGTAAGCACTTAATCCTTGTCAGTGTCCTGATGGATCCAGAACAAATACGACACGCACCCACATGCACCTAGCAGCAGTTTAGCACAGCCATGCTTTTAGACAGTTGGAGTAAAACGGAGAACCCTGAGCAAACCCAGAGTCACTACATGCCACAATACACAGGCTTCTCGGTCTTCTTTTCCTACAAGTTATCTCATCTCATTATCTCTAGCCGCTTTATCCTGTTCTACAGGGTCTCAGGCAAGCTGGAGCCTATCCCAGCTGACTACGGGCGAAAGGCGGGGTACACCCTGGACAAGTCGCCAGGTCATCACAGGGCTGACACATAGACACAGACAACCATTCACACTCACATTCACACCTACGGTCAATTTAGAGTCACCAGTTAACCTAACCTGCATGTCTTTGGACTGTGGGGGAAACCGGAGCACCCGGAGGAAACCCACGCGGACACGGGGCGAACATGCAAACTCCACACAGAAAGGCCATCGCCGGCCACGGGGCTCGAACCCGGACCTTCTTGCTGTGAGGCGACAGCGCTAACCACTACACCACCGTGCCGCCTTCCTACAAGTTATGACACGGAAAAATCCCAAAGCTGGGGGTTCCCATGTTAGAAATCATGTATTTTGCAAACTTCTAGCTTCACAGCCAGTCTACCAACCTTGTTTTGATCATGAATCAATAAAGATTGCTCAGCGCAACATGTTATTCAATTCAAGTCGATAATATTGATCCAAACGCAGTCCTCGAAAAAAATCTCCCAGCCTTACTTGCCCAATGGGCAAGCAGCACCCAAAACATACTTGCCTGAAAAACAATTCCACTTGCCCAGAGCTTTATTTTATTTCAGAGAGGACAGAATGCAGTTTTTTTTTTTTAAATAGGTGAAGCAGCGGGGCGGCACGGTGGTGTAGTGGTTAGCGCTGTCACCTCACAGCAAGAAGGTCCGGGTTCGATCCCCATGGCCGGCGAGGGCCTTTCTGTATGGAGTTTGCATGTTCTCCCCGTGTCCGCGTGGGTTTCCTCCGGGTGCTCCGGTTTCCCCCACAGTCCAAAGACATGCAGGTTAGGTTAACTGGTGACTCTAAATTGACCGTAGGTGTGAATGTGAGTGTGAATGGTTGTCTGTGTCTATGTGTCAGCCCTGTGATGACCTGGTGACTTGTCCAGGGTGTACCCCGCCTTTCGCCCGTAGTCAGCTGGGATAGGCTCCAGCTTGCCTGCGACCCTGTAGAAGGATAAAGTGGCTAGAGATAATGAGATGAGATTAAGCTGTGGAGAGTTTTGAATGAGTATAATAATAATAATGCTGGAGCTTTGTTTCTGTTATCAAAGGAACTCAGTCCTGTGCAAAATGTCATTGTGGAACCAGAGTGTAGAAATGAACCTACAGTTCGAGAGAGTTCTACACACACACTGAACTTTACAACAGCTGCACACATGTGTAATGGAAATAAATCGACTAAGGCAGGAAAACCTATTTTGGATAAAATTGTTCTTGTCCGTTACACACTGATCAACCTGTGTGACTCAGCTGTGCCTTTGAATCGAGAATTAATGAAAAGGGAACTGAACATTAACCGTTTATTGAAATTATTATTACAAGAATGATTATAGTTACTATATAACTACAGCTTTTATTATTACAGGGGTGATTATAGTTACTACAGCTAGAACTGAAAGTGCTGATTCTGTTAGTGTTTGTAATTATTGTACCATCCACTATTAAATAAAATCTTACAATATTGTTTGAAAGTCTAGAGAAAGATAGATTTTATTTTACAAATAATAACACTTCAGATATTGTTTTAACAATAATAAGCATCACTGTATAAATGACAGAATGCAGATCGCTCTGTAACTACATGTCCTTGGGGTTGATGAGACATGGATGGGTGGAGATACCATCTAGCCCACAGTTTAGGTCAGAGCCCTTTGAGAGTAAATGCTCTGGCTTTTGCAACATTTTGTTCCCAAAAGCTGATGTCGGGAAAAAGTCTTTACACAAAGAAGGTTTTCTTGCTTCTGTAGTTTTTTTTAAACTGTTCTTCCGTGTCGTGACTTTTCGGGAAAAAGAATGTATATTCCAACATGTAGCTAATGCTAGCGCTAGGACACAAATCTGCACCATCACTCCAGTCATTTCAAGGAATTTTGTACGGATCATAACCGCTAATAAACTCTCATTTCTGCGTATATCTGTCCTGCGCTTCTTTCTGACTAAAATTGTCCAAGTAATCCGGTAGTAGAGCTTTTTCAGCTGTGGTTTGCTCCGGACAACAGCAACAGACGCTGGACATCTCCGCATGGCTTCAGTATGTGAACAGCCGATCAGTGGGTCCCGTATGTGTTTACGATTTTTATGTCACGATTTACAACCAGTGGGAGACACTCTTTGTCGGCTGTCCACCAATCACAGGCTCCTGTGCCACAATGGCGGTATGTTGATAAATATTTAGAAAATAAAAATATCATCATTACAAAATATATGAAACCATCAAAAACAATAAAAAAAATCATTTTATGTATATACTGGTTAGAGGTAAGGAACATTATTCAGTGATCTCGTTTATTATTAACTCCAATCGTGATATAAAAGTTCCAAGTTTGACATCTGACCGCTTCAACCGCCCTGCTGGCACACGATGTCCTTGACCCTCGTCGCCCTTAGCCAGTTGGTATAATTACGTCATTACGTGGATCCCTCTGAGCAGAGCTTTTCCAGTACACTCGAACACACGCATACTTCGACGAATTATAACCAAAAACAAGGAAATTTGAATGATTTCCTCTGATTATTTTTTGTACATTTATATATTATCGTGTTGATGAAATAAAACTTTTTAATGCATTTCCCGTGAAACGAGACGAGCTACTTTAGACTGGTTCCCTGCTCTCTTAGCGCCTGTGTGCCTGTGTTGCTTAGATTGCCAGCACTAACTTTTGTCGTCCGATTGGACGATTACCATTAAAGTTTTACTCATCCTTGCACAGACTTTAGTTATCTCAGACGATCGGACATGAGGTTTTTCGAGCATTGAAACGGTCTCCCCCCACCCACCCACACACACACACCTTCTAAGAAGAAAACTTCAAGTCTACTCTGCCAGCGCTGCCATTTTGGAAATTACATGAGGCATTGCTGTGCGCTGATTGGTTGAAAGGTGAGTGATGTTGAATTCATCTGCAAGAAATCATGCACCGATGTTTTGAATGTGAACTGTCAAAATGATAACAAAAACAGGACTAAAAGCTCACAACATACCATGTCATGGTTTGGAAGAGTTGGAAATTAAACAAGTAGTACACAGGGGCGTACCTGGGGTGCCCGTGACACCCCCCCCCCCTTTGTCGGACCATACATTTTTTTCAATAGCTGCATAAGAATATTAGAAAAGCGCCCACTGTCATTTTTCTAACATTTTTTTTTTTTTTAAACTAGATTGTCACCTCAGCCTCATTAGGGTTTCTATAACCTTGACTTCCTGTGGTTCGGGTGCAAAAACCCAGTTTGTCAGTGTGTGTGTGGGAGAGGCGGATGCAAGTGCAGATATGTTAAATAATACACAGTGTGATATGAGCATAAAGTGCGTGAAACGCACACAACAGGCAAACAGTCCGAAACAGCAGGCAAAGTCATAATCGAGGAAACAGGCAGGAGGTCAATCGAGGCGCGGACAGAATATCAGAGGCAAAACTATACAAGATCAAGGGACGAGAAACAGGAGTCGAAAAACCAGGAGGTCAACAAGAACAGGGACAGGAAAGAAGGCTCTCTAAGGCACACTAGATGCGGCGTAATACTTCGCATTGTCCTTGCATGGATGCAGTCCTTAAATAGCCCAAACATAGTTCATTGATTAAAGACAGGTGTTCTTTGTTAACGGCGCGCGTGCCGGAGCTTGTCAGACGCACGTGTGCAGCCCGAGGCGCGCCTTCAGGTGCACGAGCCAAGGCGTGCAGGACTGAAACAGTTCTGCACAAGCACAACATGATCGCACCAGAAAGCATGGTCAAGCTGCCAGTGTAGCTGCAGTCTTTTTAGTTGTGAATTACAAGTATTTCCTCTTGTGTTAATAATTCGCCATGTCAAAACAAGCGAAACTTTCCTCCTTCTTTCGACGTGAAGAGAGGTAAGCAATTTATCTCATCTCATTATCTCTAGCCGCTTTATCCTGTTCTACAGGGTCTCAGGCAAGCTGGAGCCTATCCCAGCTGACTACGGGCGAAAGGCGGGGTACACCCTGGACAAGTCGCCAGGTCATCACAGGGCTGACACATAGACACAGACAACCATTCACACTCACATTCACACCTACGGTCAATTTAGAGTCACCAGTTAACCTAACCTGCATGTCTTTGGACTGTGGGGGAAACCGGAGCACCCGGAGGAAACCCACGTGGACACGGGGAGAACATGCAAACTCCGCACAGAAAGGCCCTCGCTGGCCACGGGGCTCGAACCCGGACCTTCTTGCTGTGAGGCGACAGCGCTAACCACTACACCACCGTGCCACCGGTAAGCAATTTATTATATATCTTTTTCCATCAAAGTTGCATTTTGTGGCTTCAAAGCTACAGTAAGTTTTAGTGCCGTTTCTAGAGCACATCATCAAGAAAATGTGGAAGAAACGGAAATAATGGAAGAGCCGGTTTCTAAGCTACCTAAAACCAGCAATGGTAATTATTTTTTGTTACATAATGTACTCAGGCTGCCAGTCAGTGTGTGACCCCCCCCCCCCCCCCCCCCTTTGAAAAATCCTAGCTACGCCCCTGAAGTCGATAGATAAAACAGCACGGCACAATGTTCACAAACACCGTTTCAAGCTTTGGCCAATCAACATAGAGGAATACAGTCACGTGATTTTCAATCATGGCGGTGCCAGCGGAGTCTATGAACTTTTCGGCTCGATTCAGAAAATTGGCTGCAGGGGATTTGAAGTTGCTGACGTGTTGATTCGGGAAAGCTTTATTGTTTTGTGATCATACGGAGACCGACAGATTGTATGTGGGGTGGACCGTTCATGAATTACAGCTTTGGGGATTTTTCTGTGTCGTAACTTGTAGGAAAAGAGGACATAGGAGGATTGTGTATTGTGGCATGTAGCGACTGTGAGCAAACCCATGTGGACATACAGAGAAGACATGTGAAACTACACAGAGAGTATCTTAAGCTAAGATTGAACTGAGTACCCTGGAGGTGTGAGGCCCATAGTTTTAATGTACATGGGGGGACCACTTTTTGATATTCCCCGATTTGTCTCCACCACTGTTTAAAAGTATAATTTGTTAAAAATCAATTATCTAGTAGCCGGCGGCAGAAACTGATCCAGACTCTGTCTAACAATATCACTTAAGCCATACAGATTGTGTTTCTCAAAGTAGCATCTTTAACAAAGTGTCTCAGATGCAAACAAGGTTGTAGCAGGCTTTCTTTCATGTTTGCGTGACAGTAATATGATTAAATTATTGAATCAAATTTGTTTTTGCATACTGTATATCTACAAAAGCCATTATAACGTGAGCCATTATACTGACTGTATCCTTCATGATAATGGCCAGTTTAATAAACCTGCAGGATTCAGCTATTTCTATTTCTTTTTTCCTTCCATCAGGTATAGTGAAAAATGCATGATGGTGATAGAAACTATATCATCTAAATTTAATAATACTTCAAAAGCATCCATCATTCCATGATTGCCTTAAGTGTTTAAAAAGCTTGGTTGGATTTAAATGCATTTTTTCAGAGGGATGTGCTCGATACAGATAACTCAAAACGCATTAGAAAGGCTCTAGATGCAAATTTGCCTGGTGTTTCATCAATCATGCAAGGTTGTTTTTCCTTACAATCATTCCTGTCCCCAGCACTTTTACCCCCATGCATGGCTGTTTTTATTAAATATCTCTCTACACTCATGAGCCAAGATATTATGACCACTCACATGAACGCTGACTGTCTTGTAACAACAGCACATGTTAACGTCTGGTATATGTTAGAGGGTAGGCAAGTATTTGGATTTCGTAGTCGACACATTGAATGAGGGGAAAATGGCCAGATGTGAAGACCTGAGCAGCATTGACAAGGGCCAAATCATTATGGCCAGAGGAGTGGGTCAGAGCACCTCAAAAAGGCAGTGCTTATGAGGTGCTTCTGGGAAGCATTGGCGAGTACGTACTGACAGGGACCTGAGGAGGGACAAACCACAAACTGGCAATTGGGTGTTGCATGCCCAAGTATCATCAATGAGCAAGGGCAAAGAAGGCTATCTTGTCTGGTCCAAACTGACAGAAGGGTTACTTTGGCACAAGTCCCAGAAGTTTTTAATGATAGGGGAGGAATGTGTCACAGCAAAAAAGTGCATTGCACCTTGCTGCCTATAGAGTTGCCTAGTCGTAGACCATCCAGAGTGCCCATTCTAACCCCTGTCCACCATTGAAAGTGCACAATGGGCATGTGAATGGCAGAACTGGATCTTGGTGCAATGGGAGAAGGTTGACTGGTCCAACGAGTAGCATTTTCTTTTACATCATCTGGATGGCCAGGAAAGTATGCCCCCTTTACCTGAGGAAGTGATGGTATCAAGATGTACTTTGAGCAGTCACATGGACATCTGTTTGACATATGCCACCTACTTAAACATTGTTGCGGACCAGGTACACCCCTTCATGGCAGTGGTATTCCCTCAGGACAGTGGCCTTGGCTTCCAAATTCCTTAGATCTCAGTCCAGTCAAGTATCTGAGGGATGTGCTGGAACAAGAAGTCCAAATGTCTTGGTGGGAGTGTAGTTTTAGAACTATATACAACAGAAAAACCACAAAGTTTCCAAATGTGACAAGTTCTCCCAGGCTGCCATACTTATTATTCAGAGTAGACCATCTTAGCATGATTTGTTAAGACAACAGGCTGTTAAGGTCAAGATGTCCTAGATTTGAACATAGATTAGATCCTATTCACTTGATTTTAGAGAGTCCTTGTTTTGAAAGCCTTGTTTTTCGTCGTTTGAGTAAGGAGTTGATGTTTGATTGCAGCATGCACAGATGGCTTCTTTTTTAACAATGGACATTTTTGCAAATCAGCTTCAGAGAAACCTGTTATAGAGATGTAGTAGGCGTAATGATGAGGCATAATGTATCACATAGTTTTATATGAGACTCTAGATTTGAGAAGTCTGCATACCAAACATTGAGTTCAACAAATTGCATAATAAAGTAGGCTATTCATCATACAACCCTGATTCCAGAAAAGTTGGGACAAAGTACAAATTGTAAATAAAAACGGAATGCAATAATTTACAAATCTCAAAAACTGATATTGTATTCACAATAGAACATAGACAACATATTAAATGTCGAAAGTGAGACATTTTGAAATTTCATGCCAAATATTGGCTCATTTGAAATTTCATGACAGCAACACATCTCAAAAAAGTTAGGACAGGGGCAATAAGAGACTGGAAAAGTTAAAGGTACAAAAAAGGAACAGTTGGAGGACCAAATTGCAACTCATTAGGTCAATTGGCAATAGGTCATTAACATGACTGGGTATAAAAAGAGCATCTTGGAGTGGCAGCGGCTCTCAGAAGTAAAGATGGGAAGAGGATCACCGATCCCCCTAATTCTGCGCCGACAAATAGTGGAGCAATATCAGAAAGGAGTTCGACAGTGTAAAATTGCAAAGAGTTTGAACATATCATCATCTACAGTGCATAATATCGTCAAAAGATTCAGAGAATCTGGAAGAATCTCTGTGCGTAAGGGTCAAGGCCAGAAAACCATACTGGGTGTCCATGATCTTTGGGCCCTTAGACGGCACTGCATCACATACAGGCATGCTTCTGTATTGGAAATCACAAAATGGGCTCAGGAATATTTCCAGAGAACATTATCTGTGAACACAATTCACCGTGCCATCCGCCGTTGCCAGCTAAAACTCTATAGTTCAAAGAAGAAGCCGTATCTAAACATGATCCAGAAGCGCAGACGTCTTCTCTGGGCCAAGGCTCATTTAAAATGGACTGTGGCAAAGTGGAAAACTGTTCTGTGGTCAGACGAATCAAAATGTGAAGTTCTTTATGGAAATCAGGGACGCCGTGTCATTCTGACTAAAAAGGAGAAGGACGACCCAAGTTGTTATCAGCGCTCAGTTCAGAAGCCTGCATCTCTGATGGTATGGGGTTGCATTAGTGTGTGTGTGGCATGGGCAGCTTACACATCTGGAAAGACACCATCAATGCTGAAAGGTATATCCAGGTTCTAGAGCAACATATACTCCCATCCAGACAACGTCTCTTTCAGGGAAGACCTTGCATTTTCCAACATGACGATGCCAAACCACATACTGCATCAATTACAGCATCATGGCTGCGTAGAAGAAGGGTCCAGGTACTGAAATGGCCAGGCTGCAGTCCAGATCTTTCACCCATAGAAAACATTTGGCGCATCATAAAACGGAAGATACGACAAAAAAGACCTAAGACAGTTGAGCAACTAGAATCCTACATTAGACAAGAATGGGTTAACATTCCTATCCCTAAACTTGAGCAACTTATCTCCTCAGTCCCCAGACGTTTACAGACTGTTGTAAAGAGAAAAGGGGATGTCTCACAGTGGTAAACATGGCCTTGTCCCAACTTTTTTGAGATGTGTTGTTGTCATTAAATTTAAAATCACCTAATTTTTCTCTTTAAATGATACATTTTCTCAGTTTAAACATTTGATATGCCATCTATGTTCTATTATGAATAAAATATGGAATTTTGAAACTTCCACATCATTGCATTCCGTTTTGATTTACAATTTGTACTTTGTCCCAACTTTTTTGGAATCGGGGTTGTAGAATGGCACTTGTTATATCATGAGGTGGAATGAATGTTTAAACTTATTCAAGTTTATCCCAACTTTTCCTGGTTGGAATTGCGGCAGTGACAAGTAAAGAATGTCAGTCCACACTTCTCTATGCAAGGCCACAGATTGTAACGCCTCTTGGGGAAAGCCAAGATATTACCAAGCCAACTGTGAGATCTCTCCAGTGGGTTCTGGGTCTGCTACAGAGTGATGTGCTTCATACAGCTGACAAGGGCCCATCCTTGTAATGTATCCAAACCACATCAACTGCCTCCTCTTGATTTAGGAAGAGCAGCAGCTGTACTTCAAGATTCCTCTTGGATCGTTGAGATTCTCACCTGGGGAATAGGATTTCCTTATGTTGAAATGAACCACACTCAAAAGAGAACCAATCCTCTTGGCAACACCAGACAGCAATATAGATCGTGACTCTTCTAAAATTATATACAGTATATGGCTAGATGTTTGTCGACAGCTGACTGTTCTTTCCCAAACTGTTAGCACAAAGTTGGAAGCACACAATTGACTAGAATGTGTTTGTATGCTGTAGCATTATAATTTCCCTTCACTGGAACTAATGCCCCTTTTCCACCAAAGCAGTTCCAGGGCTGGTTCGGGGCCAGTGCTTAGTTTGGAACCGGGTTTTCTGTTTCCAATGACAAAGAACTGGCTCTGGGGCCAGAAAAACCGGTTCCAGGCTAGCACCAACTCTCTGCTGGGCCAGAGGAAAGAACCGCTTACGTCAGCAGGGGGGCAGAGTTGTTAAGACCAACAACAATAACAAGACCGCGAAAGATCGCCATTTTTAAGCGACGAGAAGCAGCAGCTGTACAAATGCGAAGTCATCCATTATTATTATTGTTGTTGTTGCTGCTGCTGCTTCTTCCGTGTTGGTTTTGCTTCGATATTCGCGCTAAGGTTTATGCAAAAGTAGCGACGTAACTGACGTATACAGCAACGAAATGACGTATACAGCGATGTAATGACGTATACAGTGACGTAACTGACGTATACAGTGACGTAATGACGTGGCTTCTCTTAGCACCGCGAGCTATGGAAAAGCAAACTGGTTCTCAGCTGGCTCGCGAGTTGAATGAGTTGTGAACCAGCACCAGCACTGGTCCCGAACCAGCCCTGGAACTGATTTGGTGGAAAAGAGGCATAAGAGACCCAAACCTATTATAGCATGACAATGCCCCTGTGCACAAAGTGAAGTGAGGAAGATGTAATTTTGTAAGGTTGGAGTGGAAGAACTCGAGTGTCCTGCACAGTGTCCTGACCTCAACCCCACTGAACACCTTTAGGATAAAGTGGAACACTGACTGAACTCCAGGCCTCCTCACATGACATCAGTACCCGACCTCACTAATGTTCATCTAGCTGAAAGAGCACGAGTCCCCACAGCCACACTCCAAACTGTAGTGGAACGCCTTCCCAGAAGAGGTTATAACAACAGCAAAAGGCGTCTAAATCTGGACTGGAATGTTCACCAAGGACATGGGTGTGAATGTCCGGTGTTCACAAACCTTTGGCCATATAGTGTACTACAACAGCAAAGGTTACCGAATGTGTTGAAAGGATGTTCAGTACAAGCATCACAGCAGAAGTTCTTTGGTACAAGTCGACTGTATCCAGGTGAGATTATCCACTGAAGCAAAAGCGAGTCTTGGATATAAACTATTTTCGGGAAATCTGTAAGTTGTTGGCCAATTAAGGACTTGTGTGGAAACTCTGCCAGTTTTTTTTTTTTATATAAGACTGGCTTTCAAGGGCTTGCTAGGTTTAGCTCTGTCTGTATCCTGTCCTTTCAGCTTTTCACTGTTTGCACCTCTTTGTCCAACTCAGCCTGTGCCACACTGACAAATTCATTGCCTTCATACTTTCTCCTGTGGGAGAAAAATCCCAGAATCCCCTCCCAGGCTCTTTTCTATCAAACAGAGGAAAAAAATCCATGACCTTCCAGCCATGTCCATCCTCTGTGAAATCCCAGGTGCTTCATGAAAAGCCGAATAAAAGATGAATAGCAACAATTAACATTGAGCTGATGTCCTCTTCAGTTTCTGAGCAGCTACCATTGTCACAAATGAGATAAGAACCCAAGCGCCTGCTGTATAAGTGGATGAAATGTGCTGGTGAAGTTACCAGTAGCGTTTATGAATATTAATGAATCTTGCAGCTTTTGATTTTTTTTTTTTGTTACTTCTGAGCCATTTGTCCTGTTCTTTGAACAGTTCCTTATCCTTCAGTAGGGCCACTAAAATGTGTAGTTTTCAAAGAATTATAGCTTTATTTTTCCTGTCTGGGTAATGTTTGATCTTGTCGTTTTGAATCACTGCTTCATTAAAAGCACAAATCTATTTTGGCTGATGGTGCAAGAACAATATTGTTTCACAAAGCATTAAGTTTTGGCTGAGTACATCCTAAAGTTCCCTGTGAAATTGGTTTGCACATGGAGTTGTGATGGCCAACATAAACCGATGGCTTGTTTTTGTTACGCAAACAAAAACTTTAACTTCTTAATAGTTCCTAAACTGAAGTATTACGACACACCAAGACTCTAGAGGAATGTTCGATCATGTGTAGTGAACTGCAATATGATACACATATTTCAACATCTTCATCTCCTGCTCTGAGAGTTCTCTCCTGATGATAACAATATAATGTAATTTGTATTGAGTTTCTCAAAGGTACATGTGTAATCATGGAGCAATACAAGCTAAATCAATCCAGATGATAAATGTACACATGCACAGGTATACTGTATGCTTGGCTTAATGTTTACATTTATTTAGAAGATGCATTTAGCTCAAGTGATGTACAAGTTAAGCAGAATTCAATCCATGAAAAAAGGTAAAGAGGCAGTTGCTGGTTTATACTTCTGTATTTAAGCATACAGTGGCAAGGAAAAACACTGACCTGAGACGGCATGAGAAAGAAACCTTGCAGGAACTAGACTCCTGGGATCCCGTTCTCTTCTAGGTCATACTGGATAGTTTGATGA
This sequence comes from Neoarius graeffei, assembly GCF_027579695.1. Classification (NCBI taxonomy): domain Eukaryota; kingdom Metazoa; phylum Chordata; class Actinopteri; order Siluriformes; family Ariidae; genus Neoarius; species Neoarius graeffei. The sequence goes on from NC_083575.1 coordinate 79,184,483, forward strand.
TAAATCATTACAGTATCCAGGTGTAGGAGAGTAGACTCAGTGTTTTGAAAGGATGTTCAGTATGCGAGGGTACTTCAAAAAGTTCTCAGCCTCACCCGGAAAATGTCACAGGAGAAAGATTGTTCTTGCATTATTTTTCAGTGTAGTCTCCTTTAACTTCAATGCACTTGGTCCGCTGGTGTTCAAGCTTCCCTATCCCTTCGTGGAAGGTGGTCACATCTTGAGTCTCCAGATCCTCCTCAACAGCATGGCTGATTTCATCATCAGTCTGAAAATGGCGACCATGCAACTGGGATTTCAGTTTGGGAAACAGATGTCAGATGGTGCCAGGTCAGATGAGTAAGGTGCATAGGGCAACAGCTCAAAGCTACATTTGGCTGCTTCTGCCCCGTCTCCTGTGCTGTATGGACGGGTGCATTGTCCTGGAGCAACATCATGCCAGCTCTCTTTTTTTCTTTGATTGCTTCTTTCATTTGAGTTTTTGTGGACAGTGATATAAGACTTTATAGTAGACAGGTATGCCCCAAAATAGGAGTTTTGCCCCTTGTTTCCAGGTGAGGTTGAGAACTTTTTTGAAGCACCCTCATAAGCAGATCATGAGTAGGATTCTAGGGATGAGCACAAGACAATCTTTATAATTATAGCACCAGCTCTTTGGTGCATATTTACAGTATCCAGATGAGGTCATCCACTGAAGCAAAGGAAAGACTGTACGTTTTGAAAAGTACAGATCTTTAAGGTATCCATGTAGGACCATCCATAGCAATAGAAAGTGACTCACAATACATACACTCTGAATCAGGCAGGTCTGGAACACAAGAGCAGCAGCAGGAGAAGTCTGTCAAGATCTTGCATTGGTTTTGTATCAGGCAGCCAGAGTAAATGTATAGCTCAACTGAAAGATTATTAGGTATGTGTTTATCCTATATTGGTTTTAAAAAAAGTGTAAGCAAGAACTCTGGGAATTCTAACTGGGACAGCAGAAGTACAAGGGAGAGCTCGAACATAATACATGAGAGTTCACCCAGGTTCCTCCAGTGAGACAACCCTTCAGGGTTCTAATTTTTCTAAAAGTCTAGGGCATTATGTAGGTCGCCAGTATGGCATTTCCTCTGAGCTTAGACTCTATAATTGAAACTGGCATTTGTTTTTTGTGCCACAAAGATGCTTGATTTGAATTTACAGTTGTGGTCAGAAGTTTACATACAGTGACATGAATGTCCTCTTGGATATGAATGTCATGGCAATATTTGGGCTTTCAGTGATTTCTCTGAACTGTTCTTTTTCTGTGGCAGAATGATTGTACAACATACATCTTTAAAAAAACAACAACAACTAGAATTTGGTGCACAATTTTCTTTGGATTTTCTGAAATCAACACAGGGTCAAATATTTACATACAGCACACCTAATATTTGGGTAAAATGTCTCTTCAAGATTCACCTTGACCAAACATTTTTTTTGTTTACCATGAACAAGCTTCTGGCAGAATTCTGGTTGGATATTTCACGACTCTTCATGGTAGAATTGGCAGAGTTCAATTAATTTTTTTTTTCTTGGCATGGACTTGACTTATAAGCACGGTCTATATATTTTCAACAGGGTTGAAGTCAGGACTTGTTTTAAGCTTAATGTTAGCCTGCTTTATCCTCCACAACCAGCTCTGATGCATGTTTGGGTTCATTGCCCTGTTGAGACTCCCAGTCATGTTCAATTTTCCAGTGGTTTGAGGTTATGCTGAAGAATTCTGTGGTAGTCCTCCTTCTTCATTATTCCATCCACTTTGTGCAATGAACCAGTTCCACCAACTGTAAAACAGCCCCAGAGCATGATGATCCTACCACCACCACCAGCTGGTACAGTGTCCCTCTGTACACGGTGGTCATTGTGGCCAAACAACTCAATCTTTGTCTCATCTGACCATACACCTTTCCTCCAGAAGGCTTTTTCTTTGTCCATGTGGTCAGTTGCAAACTTTAGTTAAGCTTGAAGGTGTCAATTTTGGAGCAGGGGGTTATTTCTTGGATAGCAGCCTTAGTCCATGGTGATATAAAACTCACTGAACTGTAGACAGTGATCCATCAGCTTCCAGTTCATGGTAGGGCTGTGCCATGGTGGTTCCCGGGTTGTTCCTGACCATCCAAACCAATTTCCTTTCAGCTGAGGGTGACAGTTTAGGTTTTCTTGAAGCAAAGTGGCTTGGCAAAGTGACTACACCTCTCAGTAACTTACATACAATTGTTTGAACTGATGTAGGGATCTGCAGTTGTTTAGAAATGACTCCAAGAGACATTCCGGAGTTGTGTATATCTGCGATCCTCTTTCTCAGATCTGCTCTGAGCTCCTTGGACTTCCCTATTTTACTGTGCATTGGTCAATCCAATGAGTGCTGTAAACAAACCCTTTTTCTGAAGGCACAGAGAAGCTACCAGCTGTCGTCAATCATAATCACTAACAGGAAGAGGCCTTGGCCTTGGCAAGATAAGAGACATTTTGGAAGTCTCAGCACGTCTGAATTAATAATCCAAGTGAGCGTATGTAAATTTGTGACCCTGTATGCATACTTTTGACCCTGTGTTGATTTCAGAAAACCCAACGAAAACTGCACCGAATTCTAGTGGATTTATTTATTTAAAAAGATGTATGCTGTGGGCAGCACGGTGGTGTAGTGGTTAGCGCTGTCGCCTCACAGCAAGAAGATCCTGGGTTCAAGCCCAGCGGCTGGCGAGGGCCTTTCTGTGCGGAGTTTGCATGTTCTCCCCGTGTCCGCGTGGGTTTCCTCCGGGTGCTCCGGTTTCCCCCACAGTCCAAAGACATGCAGGTTAGGTTAACTGGTGACTCTAAATTGACCGTAGGTGTGAATGTGAGTGCGAATGGTTGTCTGTGTCTATGTGTCAGCCCTGTGATGACCTGGCGACTTGTCCAGGGTGTACCCCGCCTTTCGCCCGTAATCAGCTGGGATAGGCTCCAGCTTGCCTGCAACCCTGTAGAACAGGATAAAGCGGCTACAGATAATCCATGGATGGATGGATGCTGTACAGTCATTCTGCCACAGAAAAAAAAACAGTTCAGAGAAATTGTTGAAAACCCAAATATTCCCATGGCATTCACATCCTAGATGTCACTGTACGTAAACTTCTGACCACAACTGTATACTATGCACTGGCTGTGGACTCCCAAAACAAAACATCTAAATTGTTGGTGTTTTTTCTTTTAAGATTTAAGATATAAATATTTAAATATACCCCCCCCCATCTGTGATTTGGTTCAGATATTACTCGATTGCTTGCGTTCCTTTACAGAAGGACTGATTTTTTTTTTTCTCACAGTTATGGAAGCAGCAATATGAACACCTTTCAGAGAAAATTAAAAGCTTCGACATCCTTCTCCATCTCATATCCAAACCAAAACTACTGCCAACCATTCTGTCTGCCACATCTGTGCCTCTTTCGCCACTGCCGTTGCTTTCCTTGTTTTTTTCATTCTCTGTTTGATGTCCTGATGTCAGTTCACATCATCACAGACTACTTAAAGGAAATGTCCACCTTTAAATACAGTAAATATTAAAATATTTGTGATTTGATTCCTGTTTTCATTACCTTAAGGAGGTAGCATTTACCTGCTGCATTGAGATCACAGAAGGATTGTTCTGTTACAAAATAAGAGGAATACTTTTTAATTATTCATTACAAATATTTATATGCAAGCCATTCAGAGTCAGTTTGCACCTTTAGTGTTGATTGTCTTTGAAAGACGCATCATGAATAGAGTATGCTTACGAGTAGGGCTTCTACAGTGGTTCTGCTTTTGTTCAGTTTTTTCATTTGAAGTATACGATGAAGTATATGGTACTTTTGTCCTTTATTTATGCATGATGGGGAGTTGCTGAGCAGTATTTGCCAATTTATGGGTCTGGGTTTATATCTCAGAGAGGGATGAGGAACTGTTTTGACTAGAGGATCGCTTGCTTAAGGGTCGCTGCAGGATCAGTTTTATGGCCAGGTGTGGCCCTTTTCCTTATTATTTCATGACAGATTAAGGAGATTAAAAAGTCTGGAGTTGATTCCAAATATTGAATTTGCATTTGGCAGCTGTTCATGAGAACTCTCAAGATTCAGTTCAAAGAGGTGTTGATGCAAGTGAAGGAGGCCATCGTGAGGCTGAATAAAACCCACACGTATCAGAGAGAAACTTTCAGAGTGTTTCAAAAAACCCTTCACAACATCTTGTCAAGAACACGCTCAAGGAGGTAGGCCAATCATTCTCAGAGTCTACATTCAAGAGACACACTGATGAATGTAAATACAGAGGGTTTACCTCAAGAGCCAAACCACTGGCAACACTTGAGAACAGAAAGGCCAGATTAGACTTTGCTAGAAAGCCTGCTTTAGGGCATTGGGGTAGGACAGGTTGGAGCCAAAGCCTACCACAGGGAAAGGTGTCTGGAGTGGCACCTTTGGCAAGTGCCAGCAATCCCTTAGCCATCCTTGTCAGGGTTACGACAAACAGAAGCCCTTCCAAGTCCCCAATGGCAAAGCAGGCAGAGGAGGAACCATTACACAGATTCCCAATGGCTGTGGAGGCAGATGAAGGCAATGCCAGGTAGATTGTCTGAGGCACGACTCTGTTGAAGTGAGTTAGCGGCAGTTCATTGCCATTTCAATGCCAGATCCTGTATGTCACATGTTATATGTGCCGCAGTGAAAGGCCTTGAATTCATAGTGTGTGGGCCACTTCTTTGCAAATTGAGGTCCACCTTAAACAAAGCCATGTCTAAGGTTGTTCTTCCCAACAAACGAAAGCCTGCTCAGTTCTGGAAGAAGATTCTTTGGACAGATGAAACCCAGATTAACTTGTACCAGAATGATGGGAAGAGAAGAATATGGAGATGGAAGGAAGGGCTTGTGATCCAAAGCACACCACATCATCTGTCAAACATGGTGGGCATGAGCATGCATGGAACTCTGGGCCAGTGGAACTCTGTCACTGGTGTTTACTGATGATGTGACTGCTGATTGAAGTAACAGGATGAAATTCTGAAGTATATCGAGCTATACTTTCTGCTCAGATTCAGTCAGATGCTGTAAAACTGACAGTGCTTCATAGTACAGATGGATAATGACCTGAAGCATACTGCAAATGCAACCCAAGAGCTTCTTAAAGGTAGACTGCCTTTCTGATTTTTCAAGTTTAGGTCATAAAAAGAATTTTCCTTGACACCTAATTATTTTTGTTTAGTGGACTGAAAGCTACTGAATTCGAATCACAGACTTCAAATTTTATTCGCCCTTTTTATTTTTTATTTTATTTTTTATTAATAGAACAGTTCATGAATTTAGGGCCACATGGCCCTAAATTCTCTGTTATTTTTTCCTGCTTCACCATGATCCTATTCAAGATACTACATCATGCATCACGTGGTGGGCTTTCCCCATTCACGCAAGGCATTGTGGGATACAAATTTGAAACAGGAGAGGAAAATGGAGGACACGAATGAAACGTGAAAGACTGACTACAGTAACGGAAAGTGAGAATAAAAGACATTATTGCAGTGTTAATGCAGTGGTTTGTTAAATCCCTTGAATTAAAGCAGAAAGTCGACACGCTTGGATCACATCTTGAATGTTTCATTTCACAACAATTGTGGTGGTGTACAGAGGCAAAATTACAAAAATGGTGTCACTGTCCAAACACCTATAGACCTTGAATTTACCTTGAATCCACCGATCACGTCGAGTACATGTAGTCGTCGGTGGACCGTATCACAGGGCCAGGAAGTCTTCTCCGACTTATTGTTAGCCCCCCTGGCTTCAGAATTGGGTCAATGTGGCTTTTAAATTCATGTGATGTATTGGCATTTACTGCTTCTTCAGACAGTCAATTCCAGTGGCTAACAACTCGTTGGCAGAAACAATATCTCCTAAGCATCAAATTATGCCTCTGCTTAATTATACTCTTATGGCCTCTTGTTCTCAATGTGTCCCCTTGCTTGAGTTTGACGAAGTACTCTGGGTCCAACTTATCAATGCCGTGCATGATCCTGTAAACCTCTAGTAAGTCAGCCCTGTACCTCCTGACTTCGAGTGACATTAGACCTGCAGCTTTTAGTCTATCTTGATAATCCATATTATTCAATCCTTCTGTCATCCTAGTAGCGCTCCTTTGGATGTTCTCTATATTATCTACATCCTGCTGTAGAAGGGGTCTCCATGCTTGAGCACAGTAGTCTAAATGGGGTCGCACTAGGGTTTTATATGCATCCTTCTTATTATTTCTAATATTTGGTTTGCCTTCTTTACTATACTAGCCACGTGTCTGCTAGGTTTCAATGTCTCATTTAAATAAACTCCTAAGTCTTTCTCGTCAAATGTTACATCGATGAGTTCGTCTCCCATGACGTAGTCATATCTTGAATTTTTGATACCGATGTACATTACCTTACATTTCTGGGTGTTAAACATCATCTGCCACTCCAAAATCCACTCGTACAGCTTATGAAGGTCTTCCTGGAGAGTAAAGGCTTCCTCCGCAGTGGCAACTCTTCTCAGTACCTTGGTGTCATCAGCGAATTTCAGAACACTACTGGCAAATCCTTCATCTATATTATTGCCAAAGATGATGAACAGGATCAGGCCCAAAACTGAGCCCTGGGACACTCCGCTAGTGACATTCGACCAATCTGACATCTTCCCATTAATCACCACCCTCTGCTTCCTATGTGCCAGCCATGCACCGATCCAACTACAAATCCTCTGACCAATGCCATGCGCTTGTAACTTTATTAGAAGCCTCTGGTGGGGGACTCTATCAAACACTTTGCTAAAATCTAAGTAAAGGAAATCTACTGGAAATCCCTGGTCCACATACTTTGTAACCTCCTCCGAGAAGACTAACAGGTTTGTTAGCCTGACTGCAAGTATCTAATTTAAGGAGATGATGGATTTCAGCTAATAAAATCAAGCAACATTTGTTGTTGTTGTGTATACTTAGTTGTTGAGCAGTTGACTATTTAATCCCAAGTGAACACTCTTAAGAGTTTGTATATGTAGTTCTCTGTCAGTCTAATATCTAAGGCACAAGGTTCGACTAGATAACGCTAAACACATAGCACTAAAACTTCTCATTTAAATGTGTAATCAAGCTTTGCAGTTTTTTTTTAAATAAATTAAAGATCTTATTCAATTGTAATTTAATGGAATTCAAAAATATGATTTTTTTTTCCCCTTACTGGAAAATTGTACTTTATGGAGTTCTTAGCGAAAACACCTAACTAATGAAAGTGCTTGTATTGGCTTAAATATTAAACCAAATAATTCCCATCACATAGACAAACATTTCAGCCTCTGTGGATTTACGTTTCAAAAAGCTGATGGGTAAACAGTGTGTGCTAAATCTCCCAATAGTGCAGCTCAGCCAGTGCAGCACTTCAGCTAACTCTTCATCCTGTTATAGGGCACTGTTACTTTTCTTCTGGTTGAATAGCTAGTCTTATAGCTCGTTATATTATATGAATACGAATGTTTTACTGGGAAATATGTCATTTGTATTTTTCATACGAGCTAAATCCGGGACATGGAGAACCAAAACCATGACATAAATCTCTATATGTCACTCATGAGGATATCTATGAGTGGTTTTGATAGATTTGGGTACTTTTTGTTTGTGAATGTGTCTACATAATAAAAAGAAAATCACATTTTGGCTTGAACATATGAAGTTTATCTTCTCATGTTGAAAAACTTGTATTTTTTCATACAAAATACTTCGCAGGTCTGAGTGACATATTTAAATAATTTTGGCTGGCATTGAGTGGTGTATCAGATATACTCCATTGAGCTAGCATGATATTGAATGAGTCGAAGATGAGTAGCTGAATGGAATATATCTGATATACCACGAAAAAAGCCAGGTATTATTATTATTATATGTACACATTCCTTTCAGGTGTTCAACGTGTCCTCCTCTTTCAAAATTTACTCAAAATCTTCTGCATTTAACAAAGCAAACCTGGCGGCCATGTTTATTTACAAACTGTTAGTCGCTCGCTCGCGCAGAAGTTTCACGTCTCCGATGTATGACATCATGTTGTCTTGACAACCATGCAATAGCGAAAACCATATTCAGCGCTTATTCTCCATTGGGTAGAGTGAGGTAATACACGTAGAATAAGCGATATGCTAACAATATTGCATGCTATCAAACCAAATGAGCGAAACCCGCTAGAAGGGAATGTTTTTATTCCATGGAAAAAGTGTCCTGTATGTATAATAATTCCCAATATTTCACTCCAATGACATCACTCCCAGTGTTTTCCTGCTGGCTTGATACGCGTTGTCAAAATGGCGAACCGGTTCAAAATTAAAATTCATTTGATTAACTTGCTTTTTTTTTTTGGTGAATGGATCCATATATTGTAATATAATGAACATTACACAGTGGCGTGAAGATATGAAGTTTATCCTTGAGTGAGCAAAACAACCGTGTAATATCTTCTATGTACACTACCGTTCAAAAGTTTGGGGTCACTTTGAAATGTCCTTATTTTTGAAAGAAAAGCACTGTTCTTTTCAATGAAGATCACTTTAAACTAATCAGAAATCCACTCTATACATTGCTAATGTGGTAAATGACTATTCTAGCTGCAAATGTCTGGGTTTTGGTGCAATATCTCCATAGGTGTATAGAGGCCCATTTCCAGCAACTCTCACTCCAGTGTTCTAATGGTACAATGTGTTTGCTCATTGCCTCAGAAGGCTAATGGATGATTAGAAAACCCTTGTACAATCATGTTAGCACAGCTGAAAACAGTTGAGCTCTTTAGAGAAGCTATAAAACTGACCTTCCTTTGAGCAGATTGAGTTTCTGGAGCATCACATTTGTGGGGTCGATTAAATGCTCAAAATGGCCAGAAAAATGTCTTGACTATATTTTCTATTCATTTTACAACTTATGGTGGTAAATAAAAGTGTGACTTTTCATGGAAAACACAAAATTGTCTGGGTGACCCCAAACTTTTGAACGGTAGTGTACGATCACTCAAGGGTCACATTAGTGAGTCTCCTGATACATAAAGTTACACAAACTCAGGAGCTCTTGTAGGGACACTTTGTGTGGTTTTTTTTTTTTGGTTTTTTAATAAATTGAAACTATATAGATTTTCATGGGTACCACATTTTGGGATAAATGTTCCTGCAAATGATTTCCGAATAAATTTTTGTTTGATAAATGATGCCCATTGATGCAGAGACATGTCTTACTTGAGCAAATCACATTCACTAGAGCTTACATGTCTTTGTGTGTTTTAATGTTGACAGAATTTAGCATTATATGAGAAACGAAGATTATTTCGCCATTTAATCAAATCCCACTTTTCTTTTTTTACAGCTCTATGCGATTCCATGGTTCCTGACGATGTTTACTCGTAAGTACAGCCACACACACACACACACACACACACACCAATTAAAGTCATTAGTTGGTGCTGGAACAATGAGACTCTATCAATCCATTCTTTCTTATTCATATCACAAATAGATGAAATTAAATATTCATGAAATTTTTAATACCTAACAACAATCATAAAAGTTTTTGTTAAGACTAAAGTGTTTGTTTATATATATATATATATATATATATATATATATATATATATGGCACATTATATAGATTAAAAAGCACAACAAAGGCACTTGGGTAGTTATGAGCTGCGTGAAATAATATGCAAGATGTTCTTGTAAAATCCGTTTCATCATGTTGTCCATGTTTGATTTCTTGAAGTTCTGATGTATGTTTTAGATTTTTAGGATGTAAAAGCTACCTATAAAAGACTTTTTCTTCATTAACTAAAAAGTTATTATAATGTTGTTCTATGAAACTGTAAATTATGCCTCCTCGGGTCTTGACTTTCCTTGACTCGGTTATTTGATGAGAAAAGTTATTTAATATCTTTGATATAACCAAGGTTCGCACCGTTCACATTTTCTTGATGCGTGATACAAATTGTAAGACGCTCTTTTTCTGTGAAGTGTTTATCAGAATATAAATTTCTGAAACAATCATCACTGATGGTCCATAATGGCCCATTATTTCAGAAGGCGTAGTTTCCATTATGCTGAAACTTGTATTGAATTACACAGGATAATTGTTAAATGGTAAATTTCTCCATGATCACGTGGTGAAAAATCTATTACAGCCCACACGCTGATTTTCCCAACGTCTCATTCAGTGAGAGAAATGTCATTTAATCTTGTTTGCTGTGGTTCTGTGAGCGGCTTCTGCTCGCCGCCGCTATGCAAATGAGGAATGACACCCTTGGGTTTCGTGAGGGGAATGAGAAGATTAAGCACAGGATTAAGACTGGGAATGGGGCTCTGAAATGCTGCTCATGTGACCTTTTGATGTGGAGTTTGTGAGTTGGGAAAACATTGAGGCTGTCCTTACTGATGCAAGCTCAGCTCCGTAAGCCAAACACACTCAGCAACCGTATATTCCAGAACTCACAGCTGGAATCCAATGTGTTTATTTTGCTAGTTTAAATTCTTTACTGTGAGAAAATAATCGGGTAATAATCCTGTTGATGCCATGGTGACAAATAAGAAATATCAAAAAACATAGTCCGTTTTTTTCCGTAATTATGTTGCGTTCAATTGTAACTTATCATTTCCAACTTCCGACTGGGAAAAATCGAAGAAAACGCCTCCTAAACTCGAGAACTTGGGAACCCCTCAACCCCTGAGTTCAGCAAGTGACATCAAATCAACATGGCTGCTCACAGCATCAACCATAAACCTTTAAACGAGTTCTACTCTATATAGCAGTATTAGCTTTAGATCCATCACAATACACACATGATCGCTTGTTAATTCTTTAACACTGACTAAACAGTTTGCTGTTTTGAGAAAGAAAATCGACAATACATCACTCGTCACTTCGCTGGTAGCTTGTTGCTAAAACAAAAAACAAACATGGAGGCATCCATGTTTTCCACGGAAATCGAAAATGTTATCGTTCCAAATTCCCACTTCTGAGGTGACACGGAGCGGCACAAGTGTGTTGCTGTATTTACACCGATCAGCCACAACATTAAAGCCACTGACCGGTGAAGTGTATAACATAATAATCTCATTAAAGTGACACCTGTCGAGGTGTGGGATCAGGATTCTCCACGGATTGAAAATATAGGGGGGTGGGGGTCAATCGGATGGCCTTGAAACAAATTTACATATGCAATTTGCATAAAATTTACATAAACTACTCTCAAATAGTAATCATTTAGAATAGAGGAATCAATTGGACTGGTACAAAACACATCATACATCAAACATTACACACTTACACATCATATTCAGACACATTGTTTGAAATGGAACTGGAAAAAATATTTTTTTATTTAGCAAACTACAAAAAAAGTACAGAAAAGTTTTTGTATGAACTATATTCACACTGCTCCACAAAAGCTGACATTGTTTGAAATGGAAATGTAATTGCAGGCATCACTGGAAAAAATATTTTTTTTTTTAGAGAGTAAAGTACATTGAAAAGATATTGTTTTAACTATATTTACACTGCTCCATGGCTATATTTGCCGCACGAACTTTGAACTTTTTGTTTTTATCCTTTATTTCTTTGCCGACAATAACAATCAGTTATCTCGAACTTGGTGTCGATTCACACGTTATTATAAAGGCGTGTGTGGCAGCGGGGGCGTGGTCAAGCATCGGCCTGTGACAGGAGGGCGGAGTCAGGGAAGGTAAGTGGCAGAATCACTACACTTGTCGTTAATTAATGTGTTTGTGTGTCTTCCCAGTGACCGCGCCCTATTTAAGGAGAGAGAGCGAGAGCAGAGGGAGCTCTCTCCCAAACCAGACGGCTGATGTGTGTGCGTGTGTCTGAGCGTGTGTGAGAGTATATATGAACGCTGAAAAGCTGAATAAAAGAGTTTTGTGAACTCAGTTCTGGCCTGCCGTCCTTCTGTGCTCCACCCACCTACATGAACTGTCACAGTGGTGCTGAAATCCGGATGGCAGAAGGACGGCAGACCAGAACTGAGTTCACAAAACTCTCTTTTATTCAGCTTTTCAGCGTTCATATATACTCTCACACACGCACACACATCAGCCGTCTGGTTCGGGAGAGAGCTCCCTCTGCTCTCGCTCTCTCTCCTTAAATAGGGTGCGGTCACTGGGGAAGACACACAAACACATTAATTAACGACAAGTGTAGTGATTCTGCCACTTACCTTCCCTGACTCCGGCCTCCTGTCACAGACCAATGCTTGACCACGCCCCCGCTGCCACAGCGTGTTATCTCCCGGCGCAAGAACAATGTGTCAAAAACGCCGAAGTGTGAAACGCTTTTCTTAGACTATAATCGTCAGACTGACTAAACTAATTGCTGGTAGATGAGTTTCACACTCGGGTGTTGTCGCGTTGTCGGTACTCCAACAGAGAAAGGCTATCTGTCACAAAGAAAACAAAGGGACGTCTCTTCCTTTTGTAAAGGGGCGGCAGAAATGAAACGGGGGCGGGAATCACAGAAAGGGGGGTGGCTCGCACCTCTAAAACCCCTCGTGGAGAACCCTGGGGATATATTAGGTAGCAAGACAACAGTCCATTCTTGAAGTCGTGTTGGAAGCAGGAAAAATGGGCAAGCATAAGGATGTGAGCGACTTTGATCAGGGCCAAATTCTGATGGCTAGATGACTGGGTCTGAGCATCTCCAAAACAGCACATCTTATGGGGTGTTCCTGGTATGCAGTGGTTAGGACCGACCAAAACAGAAAAGTGTCAGCATTAACTTTTTCAGCAGTTTATGCTACAGTAGCTCTTCTCTTGGATTGGACCATATGGATTACCCTTCGTGCCCCATGCGAATCAGTGAGCCTTCGACACCCATGACCCTGTCGCCGGTTCACCGGTTGTCCTTCCTTGGACCACTTTTTGTCTGTACTAACCACTGCATACTGGGAACCCCCCACAAGATGTGCCACAGTAAGCTCAAATGTCTCCAGTTGTTTTTCTTTAATCAGGAAGCTTCCTTCCTGTTTGAAGTTTACTTTTAAGAGAAGACAGATGTCTTTTTCTCCTTCTTCTTCTTCTTCTTCTTTTTTATAGCCACCAAGGGCACCACTGATGACATTAATAGTCCATCATTGGTGTGTCTAGGGCATTTAAACTTGGTGGAACCCATCCTTCTCCAAGCTTGATCAATGGACAATTTAAAGTAGCCAGTTAGTCTTTGGACTGTCAGGGAAACCGGAGCACCTGGAGGAAACCCACACAGACACAGGGGGAGAACATGTAAACTCCACACAGAAAGGCCCCCATCGGTTGTGAGGTTTGAACCTGGAACCTTCTTGCTGTGAGGCAACAGCGCTAACCACTGCACCACCGTGATGCTAATTACAGATGTACAAATTAGTAAATAAGAATGACTAGGCTTATTAGCAATGGAGGCATCATCACCATCAACACCATTGGTGTCAAGTTCGACTTGTTTGTAATAGAGTAGAATAGAATATAATTTTCATCATTGAAAATATGCTCCGTACTTCCATTTACGCTAAACATCCGATTTGTCCTGTGTGCGATTTCTTTCTAGACGTCTTTCCCCTGCATAAGATCTTCCACCTGTGGGACACGCTGCTGTTGGGCAACTCATCGTTCCCTTTCTGTATCGGAGTGGCGATCCTGCAGCAGCTGCGTGACCGGCTCCTGGCCAACGGCTTCAACGAGTGCATCCTGCTCTTCTCTGACCTGCCTGGTAAAATACTCCCCTGCACCATTGTTGCGCATTTCACACAAGCTCATGCATTAAAATATTCACCAGCTATCGAATCCATTTCAGTCCCTGTGGTTGCTGTCATGGCTGTGCGCCAGTGAGTTGTGCATTTTTCAAAACCCTTGCCAGAAGGTGATGGACAGCCTGCAGTATGAGTTGCATGAAATTTGTCCACCTAGGCATGTGAACTCTGCTTGAAGTATTGGAGAGCTGAGGCAGTGCAGCAAACGAGTTCCATTTGGCTATATCAGCTGTGGAGTGTGTGCATAATATGGCAATGTGCTCTGCTCGGAGCATAATGTATATTCAGAGCCAGAGAGTGCATGGAATTAAATTGTATTTGACGTGCAGTAGATTTGTGCCCTGAAACAGAAATGCAAATACAGCACAAACAGATGACGAGATTGCTATAGCTCATCCACTGGAGCGTCCAGATTCGTTACTGATATTTGTTTGTGATGGTTATTATTAATAACAGAGTAGGGGGCTTGTTTGTAAGGTGCTGTTTCTTTATAATGGAAAAGTAACTCATTGGGAGGGAAAGTAACTGGTCGACCTGTGAGCTGGGACCGTGTGGTGGTGATTAGTGTGCTTTTTTTTTTTTTTGGAAGGAGTCTCCAGCGTTAGTGCTTTATAGCAGTGATAAAGCTGAAACTTTACATTTTTCCACACAGTAAAAGTCTTCAGGATAGAATGGTGTACAGTGCATTTTACAGTCTTTTTTTTTTTCCATGAGCATGACCAGCCAGGTGTGTTGTCTTTCTCTTTGAAAAAGAAAAATGAGGCTGATAAGAGAACGACTAAGTAATAAGGAGGAGTAAAACACTCCATCACATCATCTTATTGGAAATAATACCCTTCTACACCTCTTTACATCATGATTCATCACCCCATCCTTCCTTACACTGATTATTTTTCTTTAGCCTAAATACACAGATGATTTCGGACTATTTAACAATTATTTCCCGAAGGCGAAGTGAAGAAAATAAATCACAGTTCCACCTTACCTTAGAATAGTTTTAGACCAAACTTCGTAGCGTCTTTAGTGCTTTTAGAAACAGGATTTTCTTTCATCATGCTGGATCAGCCACCATGACCTGGATCAGCAACGACGGCCACACAAGGAAAGAACTGGACCACATCCTTACCAGCCGATGTTGGCACACCTCAACAGACTGCCATGTCTACCGCAGTGCCGAGCTGGGAAACTCCGACCACAGGCTGCTCGCCATGACAGTCTGTCTTCGACTGAAAAGGAACCACTCCACCAAAGCACAGTGCAAGGTCAAAATCTCCAAACTGTGGTCTCCTGAAGTTGCAGCCCACTTCCAGCTGGACCTTCACAACTGCTTCATCACCCTGCCTACAGACCCAGATGAGGACAATCCAGAGAAGCTCTGGAATGACCTAAAGTAAAGCATCATCACTGCTGCAGCCAGGGTGCTTGGGCACAAGAGAACAAAGAAGAGGAAGGACTTCCTGTTAGAGGAAACTCTGTGTTGTGGAGGCAAGAAGAACAGCCAGACTGGCAGGAAACCACAGGGAGTGCAGACATCTTAACGCCAAATGCAACAAGCTGCTCCGCAAGGACAAGCTGAACTGGCTTGACAACCTAGCAGAAGAAGCAGAGGCGGCTGCCCGTAGAGGCAACCAAGGGTCCCTCGACAGGACCCTAAGGACCCTCTCCAGGAAGACATCACCACCTACCGCCTGCGTGAAAGCCATGGATGGAACCATCCCAGACACTCCAGATAAACAGATGGCGCAGTGGAGGGAGCATTTTCAGAGCTTGTTCAACCGTCCAGCACCCACCCCCCTCTCCCCAGCTGCAAGAACTAGCTGCCTCGGCCAGGGAGGATGATTCTGTCCCTACTGGTCCCCCCACTCTAGCTGAAGTGGTCAAGGCCATACAGAAACTCAAACCTGGCCAGGCCGCAGGGGCCAACGGAATCACCCCAGAGTTGCTGCTGCATGGTGGACCCGCAGTAGCAGGTCAGCTCCAACAACTGTTTACCACCATCTGGAGTAACGAGACCATCCCAGCGGACTGGCTGCAAGGTGTCATCCTTCCCTTCTGGAAGAAGGGGCCCAAAGACCTCTGCAGCAACTACAGAGGGATCACCCTGCTGAGCGTCCCAGGGAAGGTGTTTGCCAACATCATCCTCGTGAGACTGCACCCACTTCTTATTCGCAAGCAGAGAAAGGAGCAGAGCGGCTTCACACCAGGTCGCTCCACAGTGGACAGAATCCTGACCCTCCGACTGCTGGCTGAAAAAAGAAAGGAGTTCAGGAAACCTCTCTATGCAGCCTACGTGGACCTGAAACAAGCCTTTGATTTCGTGGACAAACCAGCCCTTTGGAAGATCCTCAAGATCCTTGGAGTCCCGGTCAAGCTGCTAAACCTCCGACACCTCCTCCTGTGTGAGAGTAAACAGGCTGCTGTCAGACAATTTCAACATCAACAGCGGCGTCTGCCAGGGCTGTGTCTTGGCCCCGACAGTCTTTAATACAGCCATCGACTATGTCACGGGGAGAACTGTGGCTCAGTGTGCCTGCGGTGCTAGCTTTGGTGATGTTACCATCACAGACCTGGATTACACAGACGATGTGGCAATCCTGGCCAAAGTCATGGAAGCCCTCCAACTTGCCCTGCAGGCCATGGATACGGAAGCCCAACTGCTCGGCCTGATGATCAGCTAGGAAAAAACCAAGGTTCAGTGCCTCAGCGACTACGAGACACCCCAAGCAGGACTGGTGATTAACTCTCACCCCGTGGAAGCTGTTGACGGGTTTTGCTATCTCGGAGGCACAATAACGTCTGACTGCAAGAGCGATTCTGACATCCAGCTCCGCATCAGTCGTGCCGCCTCTGTGATGGCAAGCCTTGACACCATATGGTCCAACAGGAAACTCTCGGTCCAAACTAATATCAGGCTGTATAACAGCCTCGTGCTGTCCATCCTCATGTATGGAGCCGAGACCTGGACTCTAACAGCTGCCCAGGAACACTGCCTGGATGCCTTCGACACCAAGCACCAACGAAGGATCTTGGGGATCAGGTGGTATGACCACATTTCCAATGCCACCCTGTGTGAGATCACCAACCAGCCTCCACTATCCAACAAGATCCACTCAGCTGTCTCCGCCTTTTCAGCCACATCGCCAGGGCGGAGCCACCCCTGGAACCAGCCGCCCTACTGAGGGAACCGACCCTCACCACCTGGTCCTGTCCCAAAGGCCGACCCAGACACACATAGTCCGATCAGCTGAGCGACGACCTGCAGGCTGCTGGCCTCAACATTGCCACTGCCTGGGAGGCTGCCAGGAACAGACCTGCTTGGAGAGCCATATGCAGAGGTGCCACGCTCCCTTCGGGAGCATGCGGAGCTGAAGTGAAGATGTGTAATTCTTCCTGGTGACAAAGCAATCGGCTGCCATTTTGCCGAATCACTCAAGGTGATTATCAAGAAATAGTCCGAATTTCTCGACCAATCAGCACCTGCGATTTTCTATAATCACCTGCGTATTTATACAATTTCTTGATAATCACCTCGAGCGACTCGGCAAAATGGCAGCCAATCACTTCGTCACCATAAGTGAGGAAGAATTACAAATGATTAAAGAAAATGCTGTTCCTAAAAGCACTAAAGATGCTACAAAGTTTGGCCTAAAACTGTTCAAAGGTAAGGTGGAATTGTGATTTATTGTGGAAGTGTGATTAATAACGTATTACAATAACAAAAGCATTAATATTAACCCATCGTTTATGTTACAGCTGGAACTACTATCCAAGTCATGCAGTTAATAAATAATGCGCGTGTTCTGACCAATCAGTTTTGAGAATCCAACTGCACTGTGGGGCAAAAATAATTAGTATACATACGGAGGTGATTATAGAAAATTGCGCATGCTGATTGGTTGAGAAATTCGGACTATTTCTCGATTTATCACCTCGAGTGACCCGGCAAAACAGCGGCTAATCGCTTTGTCACTGTAAGTGAGAAAGAATTACACATGATGAAAGAAAATGCTGTTCCTAAAAGCTCTAAAGATGCTACAAAGTTTGGTCTAATACTGCTCAAAGGTAAGGTGGAATTGTGATTTATTTTATCGATTTCAAAACAAAGTATTTTATGTGAGTTGGTGTAGATAAGTGACACAAGTCTGTGCCGCACCATTATTACATTTGCGTGCTGCTTTTGAAGTTTGAAACAATTATTATTATTTTTTTTTTTAATATGATATTTTTATTTTTTGAAATAATCACCTGTGTATTTATACTAAAACAATTATCCACCTCGGCGTAGTGATTAGCGCTGTCGCCTCACAGCAAGAAGGTCCGGGTTCGAGCCCCGTGGCCGGCGAGGGCCTTTCTGTGCAGAGTTTGCATGTTCTCCCCATGTCCGCGTGGGTTTCCTCCGGGTGCTCCGGTTTCCCCCACAGTCCAAAGACATGCAGGTTAGGTTAACTGGTGACTCTAAATTGAGCG
The DNA here is from genome assembly GCF_027579695.1 of Neoarius graeffei. Classification (NCBI taxonomy): domain Eukaryota; kingdom Metazoa; phylum Chordata; class Actinopteri; order Siluriformes; family Ariidae; genus Neoarius; species Neoarius graeffei. The sequence goes on from NC_083575.1 coordinate 79,202,751, forward strand.
TAGGTGTGAATGTGAGTGTGAATGGTTGTCTGTGTCTATGCGTCAGCCCTGTGATGACCTGACGACTTGTCCAGGGTGTACCCCGCCTTTCGCCCGTAGTCAGCTGGGATAGGCTCCAGCTTGCCTGCGACCCTGTAGAATAGGATAAAGTGGCTAGAGATAATAAGATGAGAATTATCCACCTCAGGCTCAGTGAATATCGGTGAACAATAACCTCGACTTCGTCTTGGATATTATTCACTGATATTCACTTACCCTTTGGCAAAAAATGATTAAATATTAGAACGAGCACCTTGATATAAAGTTCATGTTACAGCCGGATACACTGTCAAGGCCGTACTATTGTATGGAAATAATGTGCACCTTCCGACCAATCAGATTCAAGTATTCAGCTGCACTATGATATAAGGAAGTTTCATGGATATTACACAACATTTAAATAAATTAAATTAAATAACAAATCCAGATATGTTCCTGTGACTTTGGAAATTGATTTTAGAAGGCTTTTATTGATTTCTTGGCATTATTTTTGACATAGTTGTGCATTCCTGCCAAATCATCTCAGATCATCAACGAGAAACATTCAGGTCAGCCTTGACAACTTCTCGATTATTATTATTATTATTATTATTCACCGATATCGGTTATTCTCACCTCTCACCAAACTCCTGATAGGCCTAACACCTGTCAGCAGATAATCTTTTTCCATTTATCCCAATCTTTAAATAATTTGGCTTCCATTACAGAGTCCAAAGATCTGTCAATCTTGCTGTGAGCGACTCAGTGATGTTTTGGATCCATCGCTTTCTTGGCCGTCCTACAGGCCTTTTAGTCATAGGTTTCCAGATGACTTCATCAACTTCCACTTTCATCTCCTTGGGGTGCCTTGTGATTGCCATCACCTCTGTCTTTCCTCAGTTTAATTTTAATCCATGTTCCTTTAGCACCTTGTTCCACACTAGGACAGAGTTGGTCAAAGTCAGTGGGTCAGACTCGATAAGTGCTACATCAGTGTAAGCAAATTTGTCTTTCGTTTCATGATCCCTTTGTCCTTTGCTCTTGTTGACAGCTTGAATCACTTGATCCATCAATATGATGAACAGAAGAGGTGATACTGTTGACCCTTGTCTCACACCAGTCTTAACATCGAACCACAACTCGCAAGATATCAGTTATTATTCACCTCACCTTCAGCGAATAATTGTTCAATAGCTACCTCCAAGTGCTTTGTTCTTTACTTGCTTAATGATTATTGAAAGCAGCCACTGATTGTGACATTTCAGATCGACTGAATACAGGATTTTCTTTCACATTGGACAGTAAATCATAGAGTTGTCCTTAGGTTAATTTTAAAGGTGCGGTTTGTCATTCAAAAAAAAAATAATTGACCTGCAGTAATATTATAATTTCAAAGATATCTTAGAAACATTCTAATTAGTAATATTTCCAGGCAGTAGAGCTCTCACTTTTATACATTTCCATCTTCTGTTTATATTTTTCAGGCCCTGAAATGAGCTCTGCCTATCGCTCTTTCCTTAAAAGGCAAATCATAAAAGGGTGTATATTTCAGTGTGTTGGGTAAATAAGAAAATTTCAGCGGTTTCCTTGTAATTAATTTGCGCTAGCCGTGGTAGCACAAACTGTTACTGTCACTCAGGATCTTTCTATTTATTCATTCATTCTCATTATCTCTAGCCGCTTTATCCTGTTCTACAGGGTCGCAGGCAAGCTGGAGCCTATCCCAGCTGACTACAGGAGAAAGGCGGGGTACACCCTGGACAAGTCGCCAGGTCATCACAGGGCTGACACATAGACACAGACAACCATTCACACTCACATTCACACCTACGGTCAATTTAGAGTCACCAGTTAACCTAACCTGCATGTCTTTGGACTGTGGGGGAAACCGGAGCACCCGGAGGAAACCCACGCAGACACGGGGAGAACATGCAAACTCCGCACAGAAAGGCCCTCGCCGGCCACGGGGCTCGAACCCTGACCTTCTTGCTGTGAGGCGACAGCGCTAACCACTACACCACCGTGCCGCCCCTTTCTATTTATTATTATTATTATTATTATTATTATTATCCTAATGTGGTTTTAGGGCGCTATTTCTCCCTCAATTTTCAACCAGTCATCACCAAATTTCACATGAAGAATACCCCTGGACTGAATTAGGTTGCTATGACTTTTGGTGCTGATCCGGATCACTGATCTGGAACGATCCATGAAAAACAGGATATTTTTTTTTCAATCACTTATAACTGTCAGTTTTCATGATTTTTTTTTCAATCAGTTTTTATCCTCCGCTGGCTGAAAGGCCTGAACGGGGATTATGTCGTGGCAATGTCCGTCCGTCTGTCCCGGGAAGGGTACTCACCTTCTGAAATCAACTCCTCTCATAATTTTTGGAGGAATTTCACGAAATTTGACAGGATTCTTCGTTATACAGTATGTCGGTGATGCGCATTATTGCAATTTCATTCAATTCAGTTGCATTTCGCCAGAGTTATGGCCCTTGATTACCAAACTTGTACTTTGACAATTTCATGAGGGTGTATTAAGCACTTACAGCATAGATATAGTTGCCAGAAGGGGATATTGTGCTCTCAGAGCACTCTTATTTTATTTTGTTCAGGGCGGCAGGGTGCAACTTATTCTTGACCTTCAATTGACAAAGGTCAGCCAGCACAAATTGCTCTGACTTTAGTCACAGTCTCTATTTAGTTATGATTTGTTTTGTAGTGTGTTCCTTAAAATTAATTATAAACTAAATGAAATGAATTAAATACACTATCAGGCCAAATGTTTGTGGGCATACTGACAACACACCCATCCATATGTGCTTTTTGAACATCCCATTCCACCTCCATTCTTCTGAGAAGGCTTTCCACTAGATTTTGGGGCGTGGCTGTGGGGATTTGTGCTCATTCAGCCACAAGAGCATTAGTGAGGACAGGCACTAATGTTAGGTGGGGAGACCTGGGATGCAGTCAGCGTTCCAGTTCATCGCAAAGGTGTTGAGGTCAATATTCTATGTTTTTGTGCAAGACACTCAAGTTCTTTCACTTCAAACTTGGTAAACCAGGCCTTCATGGAGCTTGCTTTGTGCACAGAAGCATCGTCAAGTTGGAACATGTTTAGACCTGTTAGTTCCAGTGAAGAGAAACTTTAATGTTACAGCATGCAAAGACATTCTGTATAATTGTATACAACTTTGTGGCAACATTTTGCGGAAGAACTACATATCGGTGTGATGGACAGGCGTCTGTAAACTTTTGCCCACACCGTGTATAAATATAAATACTTTTTTTTTAGTTTTTGACAATAAAAACACAATAAAATATGACCAGGTTGGCTGTGATTGAACTTCGCAACAGAGGTTGTATGATTAAGCTATTTTCAAGAGGATGAAAGCCTACTGGCTGTTGAAAATGTTCTGTTGTTTAATGGACGCCAGCTGTCTCAAGTATCATCTCATTATTATTATTATTATTATTATCTCATCCGGCCAACAGGTGATGAGTTTATGCCATCATGTGTTGTCCGTCGTCCGTTCGGCATCGTCCACATTTCACGGAAATCGCTTCTTCTGTCTCAATTTTTCACCGATTTTTTATTCTTTTTGGCAGGAAGGTAGATCTGCCTGGGGTGCATATACTGTACCTCCTACCCAAATTTGCATAATTGCAATTAATGATGAAGATATGGAGTAATTAAGCCCTAACAAGCAGTTTCCACACAAATCGCTTCTTCTCCCTCAATTCTTCACTGATTTTGATTCTTTCTGGCATGAAGGTAGAGGTACCTTGGCTGCATACCGTATAACTTCTACCCAGATTTGCTTAATTGCAATTATTATTAATGAAGTTATGGACTAATTAAGCCTTAATGAGCAGTTCAACAAAAATCGCTTTCTCTCAGTCAATTCCTCGCCGTTTTGGATTCTTTCTGGCCAATAGGTTGGTATTCCGAGGGTGGATATCACTTCTATATATAGCTAGTAATATATAATGTATATAGCTTGCAACATTTATTGCGCAAGGTGGTCCACTTTAGATCATTCCTTCTGGATGGGACAGGAGTGAGCTATGCTGTCATTGACTGACTGTCTCATTTCTTCATACACCTTACAGTTCCTGCCCATTTTTCTTGTATTTCTGTAGAGTCCCAGAGTGCCAACAAAGCGTTCATCTCTTCCACAGACCACTCCTGGTTCGATTTTGCACTGTTTTCTGGAAGACTCTCCATGCTGCTGCTTTTGCTTGCATGGTATCAAAATGGCAGCAATAACAGATGATAATGAATTTGGTAGCCGCTTTCAATAGCCACTGACATCGGTGCTTTCAGGGTTGGGACCAGCAATTCTGTGGCACCATGCTGGCGCCAGCTTTTTGGTCGGTCAAAATGCATGAAACAGGTTTTAGATTGGGTACCGGCAACATGTTAGTGGAAAAGGGCTAATGCTGGAACATTTTTAGGCCTCTTGGTACCAGTGAAGGGAAACTGTATAATGAGGGAGAAGAAGCGATTTGTGTGGAAACTGCTCGTTAGGGCTTAATTACTCCATATCTTCATCATTAACCGCAATGCTACAGCATACAAATACATTCTGTACAACTGTGTACAACTTTAAAGGAACAATTTGGGGAAGAAATACATATGGATCTGATGGTCAGGTGTCCACAAACTTTTGGCACCACTGTACGCAACCACTGTAGATGGAGAGTTTCAATGCCAGGTTTAACTAAAAACGTGGCTATCGTTTGTTGAAGTAATCTCATCTCATTATCTCTAGCCGCTTTATCCTTCTACAGGGTCGCAGGCAAGCTGGAGCCTATCCCAGCTGACTATGGGCGAAAGGCGAGGTACACCCTGGACAAGTCGCCAGGTCATCACAGGGCTGACACATAGACACAGACAACCATTCACACTCACATTCACACCTACGGTCAATTTAGAGTCACCAGTTAACCTAACCTGCATGTCTTTGGACTGTGGGGGAAACCGGAGCACCCGGAGGAAACCCACGCAGACACGGGGAGAACATGCAAACTCTGCACAGAAAGGCCCTCGCCGGCCCCAGGGCTCGAACCCAGGACCTTCTTGCTGTGAGGCGACAGCACTAACCACTACACCACCATGCCACCTTGTTGAAGTAATATTCCAGATTAAACGTTCACCTTGTTAAATTTATTTCATTTTTATTAGTTCAGTGTCAGCTTACAGATGGATAGTTTTCTCGAATTGTTTTGGTTGTTTCACAACAAAATTGCCAAATAGATCATCCACTTTAGTACCCATGTGTTTAAGGTGTGTGAAGGTGTACTAGGTGATCTGTACCGCACCCGAGCGCGCTTGACCCCCAAACTGCGCTTCGTGTGACTCGTGTTATCATTGCCCACCATACTCGGGTCTGGTACACTTGGACCGCTTGGAAGAGGAGCACTCAGGCGTGGTTCAGTTGGCTCGTTCACAATGTGATTGCTAAGTGCACAGAACCTAAACGCTACGGCATGCATGTTTTTTATTTATTGGAGAATATTTGGGTTAATAACGGGTCTGGTTCTCATCTTTTTGACGAACGCAAATTGGAGTCAATGAGATTCAAGATTCAAAATGTTTATTTGTCATGTATACAATAACAGACACAGCGGTTTATTATTGGGTAATGAAATTCTTATGATTTTTTTTGATTCATTGGCAAACACGAGACCACCCACCCGCGTTGCAAGCACGTTCACCATGGGGGGCGCCATGATTGAAAAAAAATCATGAGTAAAGCTGCATCGTGATGATGTAAGTGCACTTGGGACTGGAACATAAAGCACAGTGTGAGTACAGACCAGCGAGGGAGTGGGGACGAGGGAGAATCTTGGGAGGCAATCCATCCTAGTGTGAGTAAAAGGGATATCCATCCATCATCTGTCCTTCAGCATGAAAGAGGTTTATCTGTTTATCCACACAGCACTGGTGATTCCTGTTGGTTCACTTTAGGGATTCTTTAACAGCTCTGTTTTTGGACTGGGTTCAGCTGCAGTTCTTTGGTCGCTTTGGAAAACACTATCTACTCAATTTGTGTGAATATGTAAATAAAACTATTTAATAATAATAATAAAAATATTAATAAAAAATATTAATCATGACTTTAAGAGGTCTTTTGTACTATTGTAGTCAGGCTTGTAGTACTCGAGTTTAGGACTCCGACTCGAGTTCGACTCGTGCCCTAATTTTAAGCACTCGTGACTTGACTTAGACTTGAGCACTGATGACTCGGACTTGGACTTGAACTCTTGCATTAACTGCATTCGGACTCGTAAATTGGAGACGAGGACTCGGATTTTTTCTTTTTTTTTGTAACATGCCATAATAATTTGGCATAAGATATTTTTAGCTGCATTAATTTTTATACTAATTTTGTGCAAGAGAATGTGTGACCGGTCTGACTCTGCGTTGTGTCTTTGGTGGTGTTTACATTAGACCGTATCCGTATCGTTTTCGTTGCAGATGCACTGTCCGTGCACATTAAAACGCCGGAAAACGACTCCACAGGCGGAACAGTTTGAATCCGCCAGGGCCCACGTATTCAACCCAGTACTTATCTGATCCGGTGCTGTGTAAACATTGAGGAACGAGGATACGCAGTGCTGAGCTCTAGCTGACGTTGTCATTGGACAACGTCACTGTGACATCCACCTTCCTGGTTCGCTGGCGTTGGTCATGCCACATTGGTCATGTGAATGAGCAATACAGGAAGTGTGTTGAGGAAGTCATTAAGTGAATGAGCAATACAGGAAGTGTGTTGGTTACCGTAGCACTAAATAGTCTTGTTGTAATCGCAAAAAACGGCCGTTCTGCGAGGTGAAGAGTGTACCGAACACTGTTAGATCCTTCTAGCATAAACACGAAGGCCATACACAGTGTAAAAAAGGCGTCATTGTAGTACCAGTACCGCCGATAACAGACTGGCATACTTCATTTTTTACAACGACATCCTTCCACTTGCAAGTGGTGAGTGACTTGCGCATGCCCGATATGCACTGGGATCATGTGATGTGCTGTCTAATTAGTCATGTGATTAGCGTATCCGTGTATTGACGTTGCTGTGTGCACGGGGAACGGTTTTTTTGCGGGTACAGAAATTTTGTGTGTGTACGCGAATTGTTTTAAAAATGTTTATCTGATGATCCGCTGATTCGAAATAATGTAAACAGGGCCTTTATGAAATATTAACTGATGACTCCGACAACGACGGCCGATTGACTGCGGTTTATTCTGTCATGAATAAGAACAAAAATCCGTTATGGCAGCTCTGGCTGGTCTCGTGCTTCTCTTCAGAGAGCTTCAGGCAGACTCACTACTGTACAAACTGTATTCATATAATAATGCATTCTTACGGTATATTACATTTCAGTAGAAAACTGTCACATCTTGTGCGACATTCAGTACATGAATTACCACCGGCTTAACACTTCAGGAATGATTGGTGACATGAAATGGTGACATGAAATGGAAAAAATGCACAAAAACCAAATAGTATTACAGTAGAATAAACAGCAAGGCAACATACCTGTCATAAATAACAAAACAAATTCGTTATAGCAGCTCTGGCTGGTCTCATGTGCCTAATTTAAAAAAATTAAATGAGTAACAGCATAACCATGCCATGTTGGCTACATGTACATTCAGCTCACACCACATACATATTGCAATGTTGATAGCCACTATAGTAAAAGCAAAAACTTAATTTTCACAACCAACATGCTTTAATGACGAACACGTTTCTGGATATTGACGCAAATTAACCGTCAATAGAAAGTTCACAAGTGAGTCGCTGAAATATTAGAGTGCTCTGCCGATATCGGTAGCAGTTCCTGCTAATAAGCTTCGAACCGAGAAATTTTTTTCCGTTCGGATCGGATCAATGTAAGTTAGCCATGGCATACCCCCAAAGATTTTGAACATAACGTGCGTAATGGGAAAAATCCCCTGTAAATTGCTAAGCGGACATATGATACCGAAATAAAGTTAAACGCTATCAAACAAACGTCTTTAGCCCCGTGAGTAACTATGCAGGCTAACTATATTGTATTGAGGTAACTACAAACTAACATTCGCTAGCAACATTCCGGCTAACATTAGTTTGCTGTATTTTACAAAGTGCATGAAAATAAAAACAAGAGCGAGCACAATGGCACTTCGCCAGCTACACAATACCGCTACCTTGCAAATTTTAATGTTATATGAAATGAAGTGATGTCAGAAAACAGAATCCAGGGACACGTGTCTGCCCGGGGGCATTTTGAGTTATTGACAGATTCAGAAAGTACAGTTTCTAAGCTTTCCAATGATGCCTTCCATGTGGAGATCTGACAATATTTGAAGAATGTGTGGCCTTTTGAAAGTGTATACTTCTTAAAACAGGAAAGGGAGAAAATCGCCCTCAGTTTTCCATCTCAGCTACTCTGGGTGTAGGGCGGGCACATAATGGTGCTCATTTGCATGACATTAAGGAAAGCTCTACCCCATACTAGCTAGCACAATGCTACTTTCATGTAAACAAAGATCACCACGTCAATTTTCCTTCCATGCAAAGTATGCCCAAAACAATTATGAAGTACAAAAATAAGTCCTAAAGTATACTTTAACGCTTTGTGGTTGAAAAATTACTCACACCGTAAGAAAGAAAGATAGCACAATGATGACACAACTAACACAACGGTAGTTTCATGTAAAGCCTCGGTCACAACCGACCGTACAGTACGCGCTCCTATGGCCGGTCTACATGCAAAAAACGCAAGAAATGCACGGAGGGCACGTGTGAAACGCACGAGAGCGCGCATGTGATGTGCTGATTTTCGAGCCGCAGAGGTTCTTTGTCATGTCAAACAAACTCTACGGGCGCTTACGTTTTTTTCAGGTTGCAAGACAAACTTATGGCCAATGCACGTCTTTCTCCGTGAACAAAAAAAAAAAACCGCAGCGATTTGGGAAACGCCAAAAATCGCACGGCCAAAAAATCGTACGTCCGGTTGTGACCTAGGCTTAACCAAACCACAACACTCTCCGTTACATGCAAAAATAACCACACAGCCTTAGATTAATAAACTCACCCCATCAGAAAGAGAAACGGCGCCTTGCACACACCAATGCCTCCGATGGAATGTAATCCTAGAACGGTCCGTGTATCATCCGATCATTCAAGTATTCCATTCAATCTGGAAAACGAGGTTGTGGTTTTTTTTGCTAGAAATGGTTATCTCCGATGTAAATACCGTGTGTCTGTTTGCTTCGTGGTGTTTCAGCTCCTCTGCGCTCTGTTTAGCTTGCTCATTCCATAGTGAAATCACACGCCTGTATGCAGGTTAAGTAGCCATGCGCTCAACTCGCATCATACAGCTGATTCGCGAAAAAAAAAACAAAAGACTTAAATCATCATGTGAATGGCCCATATGGTAATTTACCCACACCCCCCAGCAGGCTACAGTCCTGACAAAAACAAGACAATTTGCAACAAAAAATGTATGCTTTTCCAACAAAACAATCTATTATCTGAAATACTGATTGCATTCTTCAAGATCTCAACTTGCACATTATGGAAAAAAACAAAAATCACAAATTTCGAAAAAAAATGCTTCTTTTGCGATTATCTCGGATTCGTTTCGACCGACATGTGTCCCTGGATTCGGTGAGGTGTCACAAATGCTTATATGAATTTTTTGGAACTATTAATTACAAGAACCCTGGTAGCTACTTACTTCTCTCCAGAGAGCTTCAGGCAGACTGAAGAGAATCCCGCGCGACGCGCTTGGATGACCTCATCCAAGTGCGAGGAGTGGGTTTTTTTCTTTTTTTTTAAATGAATGAACAAACTAGCGCTGTCGCCTCACAGCAAGAAGGTCCTGGGTTCGAGCCCCGGGGCCGGCGAGGGCCTTTCTGTGTGGAGTTTGCATGTTCTCCCCGTGTCCGCGTGGGTTTCCTCCGGGTGCTCCGGTTTCCCCCACAGTCCAAAGACATGCAGGTTAGGTTAACTGGTGACTCTAAATTGACCGTAGGTGTGAATGTGAGTGTGAATGGTTGTCTGTGTCTATGTGTCAGCCCTGTGATGACCTGGCGACTTGTCCAGGGTGTACCCCGCCTTTCGCCCATAGTCAGCTGGGATAGGCTCCAGCTTGCCTGCGACCCTGTAGAAGGATAAAGCGGCGAGAGATGATGAGATGAGAATGAACAAACTCCAAAAATAGTACACATTTACTTATAAAACGTGCAAAAATAAATAAAATAGAGGTAGGCAGGGAATAATAAAGGATTTCTGGTGAAATTCACAGTTACACGCTATGTTCATTGCTCTGTTGATAGCGGGGTTTGCTTGTTGAGCGATGAGCTAGCTAGTGTTAACCCTCTCTCATGTTATTTGCCCTGTTGATAGTGGGCGGGGCTTGCTGAGCAATGAACAAGTTTTTTATCTGTAGCCTATTAAGTAAAATGGGGCAGTCAAGCAGGAACATTAGTCCAACACAGCAACAAAGACGGTTTCACATAAAGGCAGCAACAGCCACCGTCAAATGGTGCGGTTGGAGTCTTGTTCTCGGACTTGACTTGGATCAATAGTGGACTTGACTCAGACTTGACTAGAAATTTTCTTTAATGACTCGGACTTGAACACTGGGGACTCGAGACTGGACTTGGACTTGAGGTTTCGTGACTCGACTACAACACTGGTTGTAGCACTCAAGACCGGTGTCAAGGCCACTTTTTGAAGGTCTCAGTCTCGTTTCAATATCGACCACATTTTTACTCGGTCTTGTCATAGTCTCAGACATAGAGGACTCGGGATTTTATTTCAAGACCTCAACTGTGGGGATTTCACTAACGTGCTGATGCATTGTCTGATTTATTTGTTAACATTGCTACTCTGATTGGATGTAAAACTTCCTGCTTCAGATGCAACCAATAACATGACTCATTGCTAATTTGAAAATTTTCTTCCTGTTAACAGCTATCTATCACCCCTCCCCACCCCCCTTCACACACACTGGTCTGGTCCTGATCTTGACTTGGTCTTGTCCTGCCTTGGTCTTGGTCTTGACTTGATCTCAGCCCATCAAAGTCTTGGTCTTGTCTTGGTCTCGATACACTTTGGTCTTGGCTATGACTTGGTCTCGGTTTAGGTGGTCTTGACCACACCACCAGACTTTTGTAAAGATTTTTTTTTTTAAACAGTAAATGTCCACAGTACAGTGTCTGTCATTTCTTATCATTTATGTAAAATATCAAAGTTACAATGAGTTTATGTAATATAATGTTAACAACTTTAGTATAATGTTATTTTGCCTTTTGCCTTTTATTACTCAACTGCCAAGAGGATGGAGAGCGGGCGCTTTTAAAAGGTGCTGCTTTTTTGGTCACAGAGGAGCTTCCAAAGGTCAAAATTTTCAGCTTTTCAGAAAAGTGCAGTGATATCAAGCTTTTTTAAAAATACCTCTAGTCTTTACATAAGGTCACAAGGTGGAAGAATAACCATGAAGTACAAAATGCAGGCATAAAATTAGCCTGGTTAGTGGGTGAATATAAGGAGATTGACATGTTGAATCAAAAAATATTTCTAAACTAAAAATATAAAAAGTTAACAATTTTTGTTCATTTATTTTTGAGACGCTCATTTACTGGTATGCTGTGTGACATCCTACATTCACTGTGGCTCCATATAGTCAGGTCACACACACAGGTCAGATTCTCATGAAAGGCATACTGTATGGAAGGCACTTAAAGGAGTCTGAGAGCATGAGGGGAAAAATATTCTATGGTCTAATTAGACAAAAATTGAACTTTTTGGCCTCAACTGTAAGCATTACGTCTGGTGAAAACTGGGTCCTGATCATTAACTGGCAAATAGCATCCCAGTGGTGAAGCATGGTGGTGGCAGCATCATGCTATGGGCGTGCTTCTCAGTGGCAGGGTTGGGGAGACTGGTCCATCAAAATTGATGGAAGGATGACAGCAGAGAAATACCTTGAAGAAAACTTTATGCAGGGTGCACATGACATCAGGTTGTGGCCAGCAACGATGCGAAGCATATGTGTAAATAACATGGAGGGCTTCAGGGGAAAGACTTTGATTATCTTTGAGTGGCCCAGACTTGAACTCCATAGAACATCTGCCTTCAAAGCTACAGCAAAGAAAAAGAACTTTCACAATCTAGATGAGTTTATTTGCTGATACTAGCTAGTACAACCCCAATTCCAAAAAATGTTGGGACGCTGTGTAAAATGTAAATAAAAACAGAATGCAATGATTTGCAAATCCCATAAACCTGTATATTTTTCACTACGGAACATAGACAGCATATCAAATGTTCAAACTGAGAAAATATACAGTTTTAAGGAAAAAAAAGGTAATTCTGAATGTGATGATAACTCGTTTCAAAAAAGCTGGGACATGGCCCCTCTTCTTTTAACAACAGTCCATAAACGTCTGGGAACTGAGGAGACCAGTTGCTGGAGTTTTGAGAGAGGACTGTTGTCCCATTCTTGCCTGATATAGGATTCTAGCTGCTCAACAGTCCTGGGTCTTCTTTGACGTATTTTTCGTTTCATGATGCACCAAATGTTTTCAGTTGGTGAAAGGTCTGGACTGCAGGCAAGCCAGTTCAGCACCTGTACTCTTCTACTACGAAGCCATGCTGTTGTAATAGATGCAGTATGTGGTTTAGCTGAAATATGCAAGGCCTTCCCAGAAAAATATGCCATCTGGATGGGAGCATATATTGCTCTAAAACCTGTACATACCTTTCAGCATTGATGGTGCCTTTCCAGATTTGCGTTTCAGTAGTTTCCCATGCCGTAGGCACTAATGCACCCCCATACCATCATAGATTCAGGCTTTTGAACTGAGCGCTGAAAACAAGGCAGATGGTCCCTCTCTTCTTTAGTCCAGAGGAACTAAGCCATGCGTTTGGAAACCAACCATGTATTTAACAACAGTCTGTAAACGTCTGGGAACTGAGGAGACCAGTTGCTGGAGTTTTGAGAGAGGAATGTCGTCCCATTCTTACCTGATATAGGATTCTAGCTGCTCAACAGTCCTGGGTCTTCTTTGACGTACTCTTTATTTCATGATGCACTGAATGTTTTCAATTGATGAGAGGTCTGGACTGCAGGCAGGCCAGTTCAGCACCTGTACTCGTCTACTACAAAGCCATGCTGTTGTAATAGATGCAGTATGTGGTTTAGCATTGTCTTGCTGAAATATGCAAGGCCTTCCCAGAAAAGGATGTCATCTGGATGGGAGCATATGTTGCTCTAAAACCTGTATATACCTTTCAGCATTGATGGTGCCCTTCTAGATTTGTGTTTCAGTAGTTTCCCATGCCATAGGCACTAATGCACCCCCATACCATCATAGATGCAGGCTTTTGAACTGAGCGCTGAAAACGAGGTGGATGGTCCCTCTTTTCTTTAGTCCAGAGGAACTAAGCCATGCGTTTGGAAACCAACCATGCATTTAACAACAGTCTGTAAACGTCACTCCTTTCGCACTACCACAGTCAGATGCAGGATAAAACTATCCGCTTGGACTCAACATCTGCCAGAGTGGGACTTAAGATCAACAAGAAGAAAACAGAAGTCCTAAAGGTCAACGACACCACTAACATCCCCATTACAGTAGGTGGAGAGACAATCAAGGAGGTGGAGTCCTTTGTGTACCTGGGAAGTGTGATGGACCAGCAGGGAGGCACAGAACAGGATGTCACAGCCAGGATTGGCAAGGCAAGAGCAGCCTTTGTCATGCTGAAGAACATCTGGGCTTCCAGGGAAATCCACATGGACACCAAGGTGCGCATCTTTAACTCCAACGTCAAGTCAGTCTTGCTATACGGATCAGAGGCATGGAGAATGAACAAGACAACACAACACAAGATACAAACATTCGTCAACAACTGCCTCAGATGCATCTTCAACATCAGGTGGCCAGAGAAGGTCAGAAACGAAGAGCTGTGGTGTAGGGCAGGACAGGAACCTGTTGCCAAACAGATCCTGAGAAGGAAATGGGGGGTGGATTGGTTATACCCTCAGGAAGTCAGCTGACAGTACCACCAGACAGGCACTGACCTGGAACCCCCCAAGGCAAGAGAAGGAGGGGCCGCCCTAGAAACTCCTGGAGGCGAGACACAGAGCGGGAGTTGATTGGACTGGGGATGCGTTGGGAAGATCTGGAGAGGGAAGCCCAGAACCGAGCTGGATGGAGGAAGATCATCGGTGGCCTATGCTCCGCATGGAGCCAAGGGCCCAAGTAAGTAAATGTAAACATCTGGGACCTGAGGAGACCAGTTGCTGGAGTTTTGAGAGAGGAATGTTGTCCCATTCTTGCCTGATATAGGATTCTTGCTGCTCAACAGTCCTACAGGTAGGTTGACTTTGACATATTTTTCATTTCATGATGTGCCAAATGTTTTCAATTGGTGAGCGGTCTGGACTGCAGGCAGGCCAGTTCAGCACCTGTACTCTTCTACTACTGTACTCTTGTTAAATGCATGCATGGTTTCCAAAAAAGAATTTCAAATTTCGGTTTGTCTGACTACAGAACAGTTTTCCACTGTGCTTCAGTCCATTTTAAATGACCCTTGGCCCAGAGAAGACAGCAGCGTTTCTGGATCATGTTCACATGGATTCTTTGCATGATCGAGCTTGAACCTGCATTTGTGGATGGCATGGTGAACTGTCTTCATGGGCACGTATTTCTGGAAGTATTCCTGAGCCCATGCAGTGATTTCTATTACAGAATCATGACTGCTTTAATGCAGTGCTGCCTGAGGGCCTGAAGATCACGGGCATCCGATATTGATTTTCAGCCTTGTTCCTTGCATACAGAGATTTCTTCAGATTCTCTGAGTCTTTTGATTATATTCTGTACTCTAGATGATGAGATATTCAAAGTGTAAACAATTTTATGTTGAGAAACATTATTCTGAAATTATTCCACAATTTGTAGACACAGTTTTTCACAGATTGGTGAACCAATTTTATACCCAATCATGCTATTGACCTGTTGCCAATTAACCTAATTAGTTGCAAAATGTTCCCCCAGCTGTTTCTTTTTTGTACCACTTACTTTTCCAGCCTTTTGTTGCCCTTGTCCCAACTTTGAGACGTGTTGCTGCAATCAAATTCAAAAGGAGTATATATTTTTCATGAAATAGTAAAATGTCTCAGTTTAAACATTTGCTGTGTTCTACTGTGAAAAAATATGGGTTTATGAGATTTGCAAATAATTACATTCGGTTTTTATTTACATTTTACACAGCATCCCAACTTTTTTGGAATTGGGTTGTACAAGCAAGCATTTCACATTTTGAAAGGGTTTCAAATACTCTTTTACACTGTAAACAGTCAAAAACCCTTTGAAAGACACTCAAAAAGCATAAGAAAAAGAATTTTGGTAACTTTACTTACTGTGGACATCTCCTCTCTGTTTTTCGTTGTTGTTTTTGTGGATGTTGTTGTCCAAGGGTACAACTGGCTCCCTTGGTGTTGGAGCCGGGGCTTTGGTGGTGGTGGGACGGTGAGGTGTAACCTGGGGCTTATGGGTGACTATAGTGGGGGGTCTGAGAGAGGTCATGGGGGGTTTATGAGCTGGGATGGTTGGCCTTTTGAGTGTTGGGATGATTTTCTTTAGTGGTGAAGGTGTTTTGGAGTGGTAAGAGTGTCGTTATGGTAACAGTATGCCCATTGAGCCAGCCACTTTTTTTTTTCCACGTCGGCACAAAAGGTGCTCCAGCTCGCGCCTTTTTTTCCCTGTAAAAAGTGTGAATGCAGCCTTAGTGGTATGAAGTGTTGAGTTATTTTTGTTTGTACTGCGTTTAAAAGGTCATGATCCACTTACTTTTACTGTTCCTCTTATTTTTCTTACTTTTATTGTCCGAGCTTGGCCCGTTTTAGAGCTTCAGTTCTCAGGCTGTTGAGCATCAGCAGGTACGGTAATTTACTTGTCAGCTATACATGAGTGCGCAGTCAGCACAAACGAAGCAGCTTGTGTGAAGCAACGCACAGAGCTTTCACACTCGGAACGCTAGTTGTCAAACTTTCAGTGTCTGAACATGTGATCCCTAAGAAGCAGCTCTCAGTTGGAAAACCGTCTGGCTCTCGTTCGGAGTGACAGGTCTGAAGGCGACTTTGTTTCCTTTCCTGGTGCATGCTGGGAAAGCTGGCCTACCAGGCAAACCCTGCACTTATTCACACAGGTGGCTGTCAGTGCTCAGCGTTAGCATGCTGTTAGAGCTGCAGCTGGGGAGAAGAACGATCACTGAACCGATTGTATTAGGAGAATTATCCGAGACGATGGAGAGGGATAAAAAACAAAACAAAGCAGTAATGTTGCTTAAAAAACAAACAAACAATGGTCAGAGCAATTGAGATCATCTGTCTGAGAGTAATCCTCCTGTTGCATCTGATTTATTGAGCAATATATCAACGTGGCTGTTTGCACGGCAGCAAGATGAGATGAGATTGCAGCTCATTGTCTTGTCATTCATGCACTCTTGACAGATCTCATGGGGGGGGGTGTTCAGTTTATTCCTATTAAAGTCTCCAGTGGTCATTCTGAAATCCTCTGTATTGGTAAGTCGGGGAATGTGAAGCATGGAAGCTGCTCACTGGAAAATTCAGAGCTGTGTTATTTACTTAGCACTTCTCTTTCGCATCTCTGGCTGTCAGGGCGTTAAATGGAAATATGCATAGCATTTTAAACATGGGAGATGAAGGACACGCTTGTTTGCTTCTGATACTCTGAATCCAAATCATTCATTCTTTCTCTACACTTCATCTTTTGTCACTTCAGCTCTTGTAACTAATTTTCTGGGAGCCTGGTGCTTGATTAGAAATGAAAGAAAATATGTTTTTCTGATATTTGAGTGCTTTTCTAATCTTCTAGCACACACAGCACAGTCCATGAACAGCAGAGAGTGCAAATGCACGCGTATTTGAAGTACACAGGGTTCTGAAAGTATTCCGACCCCTTTGTTTTTGAGCACTTTGTCTTCCATCTTTAAGTTAAAATGTTTTTGCCATCAATCTACACGCAATCACAGTAACTCAAAGTGTTACGTCGGGTAAAAAACAGGTCCTGCTCATCAACTGCCTAATACCATTCTGACAGTGAAGCATGGTGGTGGTAGTATCATCATGCTATGGGTGTGTTTCTCAGCAGCAGGGACAGGGAGACTGGTCAGAATTGAGGGATGG
Organism: Neoarius graeffei; assembly: GCF_027579695.1. Lineage (NCBI taxonomy): Eukaryota > Metazoa > Chordata > Actinopteri > Siluriformes > Ariidae > Neoarius > Neoarius graeffei. Next base: position 79,219,991 of record NC_083575.1, read on the forward strand.
ATGAACCAAATACAGAAACCTGCTCCAAAGTGCGGACAACCTCAAGACTAGGGGCGAAGATTCACCTTTTCAGCACAGCAGCAACCCGAAGCAGAGAGCCAAGACAAGGCTGGAGTGGTTACAGGACTCTGCAAATTAAATCCACAATAAAATAATTTAATTTCTTAGCTTTTTTTAAGGGGCGGCACGGTGGTGTAGTGGTTAGCGCTGTCGCCTCACAGCAAGAAGGTCCGGGTTCGAGCCCCGTGGGCGGCGAGGGCCTTTCTGTGTGGAGTTTGCATGTTCTCCCCGTGTCCGCGTGGGTTTCCTCCGGGTGCTCCGGTTTCCCCCACAGTCCAAAGACATGCAGGTTAGGTTAACTGGTGACTCTAAATTGACCGTAAATGTGAGTGTGAATGGTTGTCTGTGTCTATGTGTCAGCCCTGTGATGACCTGGCGACTTGTCCAGGGTGTACCCCGCCTTTCGCCCGTAGTCAGCTGGGATAGGCTCCAGCTTGCCTGCGACCCTGTAGAAGGATAAAGCGGCTAGAGATAATGAGATGAGATGAGTCACGTAACTTTTCTTAGCGATTTCACTTCCAGTGAAACAGCTGGTGATCGAGCAAAACAAAATGGCTGCTGTAGTGCAAGCAACTAGCGATAACTTATCAGAGTACGCTCATGATCTAGAAGCCAGTGCTGGCTTTAGATATATTCAGAAGATTGCTATATGCAATGGAATCGACCCCTACAGTCTGGGAAAGAAGGATTTGTCATACGATTTCGAAAACTACCCTTCAGTCGAGTTCCCCGACATCTCGAACTATCTGGTGTTGCAGACGTCCTTCTACACCGCAAAACAGATGAAAGCGTGGAAGAGTATGGAGGCTTACAACTTTTTTTGTATGTGGCTGGGTAAAGGACCTTGGGATCAAGTCACTGCCCAATGAATCCTGTATTGTTTTTGCCCGTGTAAGTATGTGGTGTTGTTTTTTTTTTTAAAGCTTTTCGTTCGTGTCTTTACAACGAAGCGCTGCAAGTTGAAGTGTAAACAAACAACAGTTTGCTTGATTCTCACTTGTGTTGGCTCTTATCTCTCAGGTAAATCATTCACAAAGATCATCAGAAACCCCTTTAAAGACCTGGATCTTAGTTAAACAAGATGGAGAAGTGATCACGGCGCATTGTAACTGTACGGCTGGGGAAGAATTTTGTCGTGACCTTCATGCATATGGACTTTGTGAGGAGGAAACAAAGAAACAGCTGGGGACTTTAGCACTTCGTGACTAAAAAAAAGTACCGTAAAATAACGACACATAGCAAGAAAAGTACTTGGAAAACACTAAGGACATAGCTGAGAGGGATACAAACCTTTCACCAAGTGATCACTGCAAACTCGAGCAGGCTTCGACTCAGCTCCCTTCGATTTCAGCGAGAGGTTCGAAAGCCACCTTTCTCAACGTCTTTTTGTGAAATCCTGTGTTCGTTCACCCTTTTTTATTAGTTCACGGGGAACCCTGAAGAAACTTTTTTCAGGTTCACGGTTTGATTGATTTGAACAACCTAAAACAACGCAAGCGTAAGGCATTTTTCATGCGAGTAATGAACCTTCTCCGTACAAACGCTTCGTCAGCGCTTTGACCACCAGCTAAAGTTTTGAATAATGATGCGGATGTGGCGTCATGTGAAACCCAAGAATTACAGTGGCCCCCGTTGTACCTGATCTGCATAAAATAAATTAACACAATAAACGCAGCTGCGTTTTGTTTACTCCCTGTTTGTGGGCTGACCAATGACACGGATGCCGCAAAACTTCATCCTAGTCAGAGACAATCCCTAGCTAAAGACGGAGATGAACAGTGAAGGAGTTTGGGGCGGAAAGTTTCAATATGAAGAGTTGCTCGACGGAACCATTGAGAAAACAAAAGTAATTTGCACAACTTGCAAAGCCGAATTCAATTCTCACAGAAGCACTTGGTCTTTAAAATATCACCTTCACGATAAACACCCTATGGAAACAAGAGTGTGCTATTCGTGGGTGAATAACGAAAAATGTCTGACCCATGATCATAGTGTTTTCTGCCAGTGTTTTCTGTCTGTGTATATTTTCTCTCTCTTGCGCTTTGTGTGTGTGTGGCCTTGATTTTGAAATCAACTGGCACTTGATAGACCTGAGTTTTCTTTCTGCAACTACGTAATTCTGTGTGTAGTTCTGCGTTTAAAGATGCTACTTAATGGTGTCTGAAATATACGTCCTTTGAGATCTACGTCAATTTGGTGATTTTACATTTAAATATGCATTATAACAAGCTTTAGTCTTAAGAACAGCAAGTTTTTAATTGTGATTAATTCATTGCAAAAGGTGCGATTAATTATCGAATTGTTGTAATCGATTGACAGCCCTCATAAAGATGTAAGGGGCCTGAATACTTTCTGAACCCACAAACTGCAGTGCATATTATGTTTGTTTGTTTTTTTCTTTGAAAACTTCGAGTTAGAAATTTGCAAGGCTAATTTTCATGGCTGGAAAAATGCAAACAAAAGACTAAAACACAAGGTATTGCGATTCTTTGGATGGGCTAATGGTTACAGGTTTCTACTCAGATTCTAGTTGGAGCCTTAAAGTTTGAGCCTTAAAGACTGACTTTCAGATTTTTCAAGTGTAGGTCATAAAAAAATTTTTCCCCGACATCCAATTATTTTGTTTGGTGGACCGAAAGCTACTGAATTTGAATCACAGACTTACAATTTTATTAGTTTTTTTAAAAATAGAACAATTAATGGGGCGGCACGGTGATGTAGTGGTTAGCGCTGTTGCCTCACAGCAAGAAAGTCTGGGTTCGAGCCCCGTGGCCGGCGAGGGCCTTTCTGTGCGGAGTTTGCATGTTCTCCCCGTGTCCACATGGGTTTCCTCCGGGTGCTCCGGTTTCCCCCACAGTCCAAAGACATGCAGGTTAGGTTAACTGGTGACTCTAAATTGACCGTAGGTGTGAATGTGAGTGTGAATGGTTGCCTGTGTCTATGTGTCAGCCCTGTGATGACCTGGCGACTTGTCCAGGGTGTACCCCGCCTTTCGCCCGTAGTCAGCTGGGATAGGCTCCAGCTTGCCTGCGACCCTGTAGAACAGGATAAAGCGGCTAGAGATAATGATGAGAACAATTAATGAATTTAGAGCCACGTGGCCCTGACTTCTCCGCTATTTTTTCCTGCTTCACTGTGACGCAATACAAGATACTACGTCATGCATCACGTGGTGGGCTTTCCCCGTTCGCGCAAGGCATTGTGGGATACAAATTTGAAACAGGAGAGAAAAATGGAGGACATGAGTGTGCAAATGCAACGTGAAAGACCGACTACAGTAACGGAAAGCGAGAAGAAAAGACATTGTTATATACGAAGGAAAGGAAACGCAGGACCAAACTAATAAATATCGGCGCTCAGCGAGCACCTCGGTGTGATCAACTGTTCGTTTAGCGACAGAATGATGGAACTGTCAGTGCGCAGTCAAAGGTAAACCTGTAGATGGCAGTAATGCAACACTGTGGATGCCAGCTGCTGTAAAACCCAAAAGAAGGTAAACCTGCGCATGCGCACACGGACTTCGTCTGTCTGCTTGACTGCGTGAAGCGAGTGATTTCATGCACATTATTTGCTCGGGAATCCTCTCAAATTAAATAACTTCCCAGCCACAAAATGGCCTTTTTTTTTTTTTTTTTTAAAGATATTACAGAAATAAACATGTATCACAATGACCAAATTTCAGAGGGAACTAAATTTCACCGGTTTTATCTAATCGAAAGGCCGTCTCGCTTTAAAGGGAAACCCTCCACTATAGGGTTCTGCATGGAAGCTTTCAGGAGATAGAACCTTTTTTTTTTTTTTCCCCGGAAGAGTGTTTATGGGTAAATCTTGGAGCTGTAAAAATCAAAGAAATAACGGTGGCGAAAACAGATGAAATAATCTCTCTGGTTTAAACATGAGAAGCTGTGCCTCTAAATGGTGATGTTTTTATACTTGTACTTTTCTGATGATGGGTGATGGAAGCCTGAAAATGCTCTGAATCTACTACAGTCACTGAGAGAAGGTTCGAGCACATTGCTAATGGAATCCCAACTGTTTCCATTGCTTTTTTTTTTTTAAGCACCTGATCCTGAACTCTTCTCCCACTCACCCCTTTCCCACAGGGGTCGAAGCACATGAAAGTTCAAAGCTCTGAGCAGATGTTCATGTTGTGTTGTGTCCAAGAGGCGGCGCTGCATTGCAGCTGATGTCGAGAGAATGAGTGTTTGTGTTCTTTTTACTGGCAAAGTTCAGAAAGATTGCAAGGGAGAGAACTCCTTATAAAGGTAAAATATGCCTGGATGGTGCTTGTGCACTCCACACTGTGTTTTCTCTCTTAGCCACACACACACACACACACACACACACACACACACACACACACACACACACACACACACACATTTCTCCTTTTATCTTTCTGAGGACCAGCTGTAGCTAATTAATTCTATGATGCTTGGACCTGAAACTAACCTTAACCTCAGTAGCCAAACAGATTTTCACGCGATAATTATTTTGATTCTTTTACTTTTAAAAGTATAAAATAAAAACACCTGTGAGTGCTATTATTCTGAGGACACTTGGTTATTTGGTCAATTTTCTATCACAACAACTCTGACCCGAGTTCCAGCTGCATGCCCAATCACAGGCGTCTGATAGTTTTTCATACCCAAACCAAGTCCAAACGAAAGTACCACCTCAATGTTTTAGGTCCAAGTTCCTCATCTTTTAGTTGGTCTGACACGTGTTCTGGGTCAGTGTGTTGCCACCTATGAAATGTAATGCCATATCACACAGCCCTACTGCTCTTGTTGTCCTTACCGAGTCAGCCATGCAACGCTTATGCCGCTTTTCCACTACAAACGCGGCTGAGTTGGGCTGAGCCGTGCCGTGCTGAGTTGGGCTGAGTCGAGCCGAGTGGGGCTGTTGGAGTTGCATTTCGACTACAACCGCGCTGAACCGTGCTGGCTGGAAGTGGGTGGACACATTGGGTGGAGTTAGCGAAAGTGGGTGGACGTCACGTGATGTCGTTAAGCAGCGCAAACAGTGACATCAGTGATCTTTTAAGCGGTAGTCTCACGACCCGGATAGTAAACAATAAACATGGAGGACATGGAGTCGTTAGTGTTGCTGGTCTTGGTGCTGTGGCTTGTTGTCACCGACAACGCCAACAGATACTGGCAAGAGCGTATAGATGAGGCGAGGCGCATAAGGCTTCAGAAATTCTCGTAATTCGTAATTCTTCTTCTTCCGGGTTTACGGTGTTTACAGATCCCAGCGTGCTCGCGGGGCGTGTGTGGGCATGTGAGGACACTCCTCCTCACCAATCTGTTGATGGGTATTAATGTAAGCTGGTTTGGATTGTTCAGACGCTGTTGAGAGTCGATCAGGACTCTTAATATGGAGTTCAACATAAAGGGATCCAACTTTCTTTCAAATAAATGTCCTTTAATCTTCCCATACAATTGCAATGTCACTGGTATTTGTATACTGTCTGTTTGTCTGTGGTGGTGTGTGTGTGTGGTTTTAGAGACGCACACTTCGTGGAGGAACAAACAAAATGATAGAACACAAATTGACTATAAACTTAAAGTCCTAGTTGCATCTTCGAGCCGCGCTGCAGTTTTTGCTCTCTCCTCGCGCTATGAACTAGCACTATTAACTCGCGCTGCCGCTTAGTCCATGCCTTAAAGGTACAGTGTCTTAAAGGAAAGTGGCCCTTTTTAACAGCCGCCCCCGAATTCACGGAGGGAATTCGCACCCAAAAAAAAAGGGCTTCAATCAGTTCTCCTCTGGAAGCACAGGAAGACTGATCAGTCTTGCTACAGGCCGAACATACTTCTTGTCCTTCACTGACACCTCCGCTGATCTGATTCTCTTGTCAGCTCCTGGGAAAACTTGAACGACCTTTCCTACTGGCCAGAGAGCACGGGGCAGTTGATTGTCGACAGTCATGACGACTTCACCTACTTGTAGCTCCGCCGTATCAGTCCGCCACTTCTGATAAGCCTGGAGCCCTGGAAGGTAGTGCGTAAGGAAGTGCTTCCAGAAGTGATCTGCTAATATTTGGCTGTGTTTCCATCTTCTTCGACCCAACATGTCTGGACCCTCATACACGACCTGGGGTAGGGAAGTATCCCGCCGTCCCATCAAGAGACAGTTGGGGGTGATTGGATCAGGATCAGCTATATCCGATGAGGTATACCCAAGGGGTTTGGAATTCAAGATTCCCTCGATTTCAACGAGGACGGTGCGTAGCACCTCTTCAGATACAGTCTGAGCCCCTATGGTGACACGGAGTGCTGCTTTGAGAGAACGGATCTCTCTCTCCCAGCAACCTCCAAAATGAGGAGCTGCTGGGGGGTTGAAGACGAATCTGATTTGCTCGCTGGCCAATTGGTCTTGGAGCTCCGGATGGAGAGCGGCAAAGGCCTGCCGGAGCTCTTTCTCTCCACCTCTGAAGTTTGTGCCCTGGTCGCACAAGAGCTCATAGGGTTTTCCTCGTCGCGCTATAAAGCGCCTCAGAGCCATCAAGAAGGTGTCACCATCCATATTACTGAGTAGATCTAGATGGACAGCACGGGTGGTCATACATTTGAAAAGTATCCCCCACCTCTTCTCGTTCCTACGACCAATCTTGATAACAAAGGGCCCGAAACAATCTACACCAGTAGAGTAGAAGGGGGGCTTGAAGATGCGTTGCCGCGATGGTGGAAGGTCAGCCATCCTTGGTGGGTTTGTACGTCCTCTCCATTTTCGACATGTGACACAGCTCTTCTGGTGTCGACGCACTGCCTCACGCCCATGCAATACCCAGTAGCGTCTTCGGATCTCGGTGAATACCCTCTCCGGCCCAGGATGACACAACTTCTCATCATAGTCCTGGATGATCAATTTGGTGAAAGGGTGCTTAGGGTCGAGGACGATAGGGTGAACTTCATCTGAGGCAAGGTCAGTGCTGCGGCGTAACCGACCACCAACCCGTATCAGACCAGTAGCCTCATCTAGCTCCGGGGCGAGCGACAGGAGACGGCTTGACTTTGCTACTGGCTTACCGGCTTTGAGCAGGGCAGTCTCATCAGGGAACGAGTCTCTTTGGGCCTGTTGCAGAACTTCTAGCTCAGCAGACTTGTAGGCATCCGCGGTGAGGGGAACGTTAGGGCTGGCCGCCCCGTGAAGCTGATGGGCAACAGCTTGCAGATAGTCACCCAAGGCGAGATGTTGCTCTGGATCTGGGAGCGGTGAGGCCATGGTTGCCAGGACCATTTCCGTTGCTATCGTAGCCCATTTCAACTCGCACTCTGGTTCCTGAATTACGAAAGATGGTTGGTCAGGCCACTGAGCAGGTTGTGACTTCAGGAATGTGGGACCATAAGCCCACCGATGGTCGTCACACATGACTTTAAAAGAGAGACCTCTGGTTATATCGTCGGCTGGATTGTCCCCAGTTGGGACATAACGCCAGGAGGCAGATCCTGTCAACTCCTGAATCTCCGCTACACGCGTGCCCACGAAGACCTTGTAGCGGCAGGAATCTGACAGCAGCCAGGTGAGGACGGTCAAAGAGTCTGACCAGAGCGTGCTGGAGTTGATTGGGAGGGTCAGCTCTGTTAGTATGACCTTTAGGAGCTGTGCTCCAGTGAGAGCCGCACAAAGCTCGAGTCTTGGAATAGACTGCTGTTTACAAGGTGCCACCCGGGACCGTGCAGCAAGGAAGGAGATCTTGACTTCACCATCTGGATCCTCGGTTCTGATATATGCAACAGAACCATAAGCCTGTTCTGAGGCGTCACAGAACACATGGATGTCTCGTATGCTGCTTGAACGGTCCATTCTTGGTGTAGAGTAGCACCTGGGAAGTGTTATCTCAGGGAGATGTTCCAACTCTGCTTCCCAGGAATGCCAGGAGTCCAGTAGCTTTTCAGGCAACTGAGGATCGTCCCAGTCACGCTTCTTGTCCCATAAACGCTGCACCAGGACCTTAGCTCTCGTCGTGTATGGCACCAAGTATCCGAGGGGATCATATTGGCTAGCTAGAACCTTGTATATGTTCCTCATGGTGACAACAGAATATTCCACCTTGCGGGTCTTGTACGAGAGCGTGTCTGACTTACAGTTCCAGTGTAGGCCAAGGGCTGGCTCCTGTACATCTGTCTGGCCATGGCTACGCCACAGCTCACAGCTGGTGGACTTCACATCAGGGGGAAGGTGGCTGATGATAAATGGGTCATTGCTGGCCCACTGCCTGAGCTCAAAGCCTCCTTCGGCCAAAAGATGTTGGAGTCTGTCCACAAGGGCTTTGGCTGCTTCTTGCGAGGTAAGGCTATGTAGACAGTTATCCACATAGAAGGACTGGTCGATGACAGCTCGAACTTCGTCCCCTGGTTCAGTGGTATCATGCATGTGCCTCTGTAAGGCATATGTCGCACAACAAGGGCTACAGGTTGTGCCGAAAGGGAGTACCTGCCACTCGTAAACATCTGGTGCACGGTCACGATTCAGGTCCCTCCAAAGGAACCGCAGCAGTGGTCTGTCAGAGGGGAGCAGCCGTACCTGGTGGAACATGGCACGTATGTCACTGCTGAAGGCGATTGCATGTTGTCGGAAGCGCAGCAGTACAGCCAACAGAGAGGAGCCTAGAGCAGGGCCAGGAAGTAGAAAATCATTCAGGTTAAGGCCTTGGTACTGGAAGGAGCAGTTATAGACCACCCGGTTCTTTCCATTGTGCTGGACTATATGGTGTGGTATATACCATGCCTCCTCGGTGCCTTCGATCTGATGTGGCTCCAGCTTTACAGCATATCCTGTTTCCTCTAGCTTGTGAATCTCTGCTTGGTATGCTGCAGCTTGCTCCGGAGATTTTGCCAACCGGCGCTCGATACCCTTCAGGTGCGGCAGCACAGCCTCTGGTGAGGCATGTAATCGGGGCATGTTCTTAACTCTGAGGAGGGGTGTGGCGTACCGTTTCACACCACAGATATCCACTCTCTCGGTCTGCTCTTGGAGCAGAGTCATGGCTTCTTGATCTTGACGTGACCTAACGACCACCTTCTCGTTGCGATAAGGAATCACGTCTAACTGCCACAGTTTCTCAACACATGAGAACAGATCAGGTGTAGAAGCTGCTGTTGTGAAGAGGCACTGTGGTGCTCCATGACTGAGGTTGATGTCTTGTGCTGGTCCTTGCAACGTCCATCCTAAGCGTGTCCTCACGGCGGCAGGTCCACCTGGAGGGCCTAGTCGTACGGGCTCTATCGGCGTGATAAGGTGAGTGTAGTCAGAGCCAATCAATAACATGGGGTGTACTTGATTCAAGGACTGGAGGGGCAGCCCAGCCAGGTGCTTGTATCTTTGCTGGAGGGTGCTCACAGGATGGGTGTGTTCAGCTAGTCCTAGCTGCTCAGCAGAGAATGCGTTCTGTATCTCATACCTCTTCTTGGGCTCTGAAGCTGGGGATATAGTGAACGATATGGCCGCCCCATGGAGGACCTGTAGCTCCTGTCTGACTGTGCAGAGGGCCAACTTCTCTGGTTTGCCTACAAGGCCTAGTTTCTGTACTGCAGAATGGAGGAGAATCGTCCTCTCTGAACCATCATCTAGGACAGCGTAAGCCTCCATGGATTGGTTCCCGTTCCTAATGATGACTTTACTGATCTTCAGTAGCACCTTACAGTCATATGTGGGGCGGTCGACATACAAAACTTTGTTAACCGTATTTGCGAGGCAGCTCTCTGCTCGGACTTCTGCTGGGGGTTGAGCCTCATGCTCTGCTCTATCGTTAACCTCATGCAGAACAAGCAGATGTCTCCTGTTGCACGTCTTGCAGGGCGCCTTCAGAGTGCATTTAGCAGCTTGGTGGCCACGGCCACAACGCCAACACCGGTTATTGCCCTTTATCCATGACACCTTCTGTTCTTTGCTAAGTTGCTTGAAGTTAGCGCAGCTATTAAGAAAGTGTTTGTCATTGTCACAATATGGACAGTAGGCCTTTCCCTTCTGCTCCTTGGTGGCTTTACTGGCTGAAGGCTCAACTGCCGAGGACGCTACCGATGTACTGGGCTTGGAGGTGGATTCCGTACCCAGGAGAACAGTCGTGGTCTTATTACCGTGGTTGAACTCTCGCTTCTGATCTCTCTTCCTGTTATAGGGCTCTTCATTCTTACCACGGGGCTTCCCGTTGTCATCTTGGATTTCGAGCTCATATTCAAGCCACTCAGCGAAGTCGACCAGGGTAGGGATTTCCACTCTCCTGGGATGGATGTACCTCTTAAAACTGTAGGTAAGGTCATAAGGTAGCTTACTTAGTAGCCTTGACACATGGGAACCACATAGTAGTTCTACATCGCCTCCTCTCCCCAGCTGTTCCAGCATGCCTACTAGGGAGCGTACTTGTAGAGCGAACATGCTGAAGGACTTCACATCACCAGTACGGATACTTGGGCCATCCATCATCTCTGATATCCGCTGTAGGGCCAGTTTGTGTGGTTGCCCATACATCTTGGTGAGAGCCAGCATAGTATCTGTGTATGGGTGCCTGGAGTTAAGATATGAATCTGCCACGAGAAGGGCCTCCTCACATTTGAGGTGGTCAGTGAGGATCTGGTATTTATATCTCTCTGTGGCGTCATCTGGCAGAAGATTCTCCAGTGCCGTCTTCATCCTGGAAAACTGTCTTGAGTCAGGTGAAGTCATGCACGGTATAGTTGCTTTGGGCCCTCTGTATGTGCTCTCACGTGTAGGCGACATATCCATACGACGAGAACGAGAGAAGGGGTAACCGGGTTCTGTGGCGAAAGCGCCATTGCCTCTTGTGCCGTAGTCTGTATGTAAGGAATGTGTTTCCCTTCTCTGACCATACCGGTCTCCACCAGTGATGCTAGAACGGAGAGCGTAGCTTTCTCTTGGATGCTGTGAGGATTGGAGAGGGGTGTGGTCACTTGCTACACTGTAGTGGCGGTCGAGATGATGATTGTAGGAATGTTCATACTCAGAACCAGGCGCTTCTGTCCGGCGGGATGTTGGGTGGCTGTACACCTCAGACTTCGGCAGCAGAGACGGTTGTGATAACACTGGGGTAGCATGAGGGCGTGGAGATCTTAGCTCACTCATGAGGTCCTCAAACTGTTGCTGGAGAGTGACATTTTGTTGCCTGACTTCTTGTACGGCAGCAACTAACTCAGACATCGTGTTGTTCTGATTACTCAGAGTGATGTGGGTTTCGTGGGTTTGCTGACGCGTGGTGTGTATCTTAGACAACGGGCGGTTCTTCTCTGTGTCACCCATGTAGTTCTGCATCAGTTCTCTGGCTTGAGGAAGAATGGGATGGTTTACTGGCTCGATTTGGCTTGCTGGTGATGCAGATCTGGAGTTGGGTTGTGACTCAGGATATTCCATCTTCAAACAGCTATCTGCTTTATCCGGCTCGAAGGACCAAAATTGTTGATGGGTATTAATGTAAGCTAGTTTGGATTGTTCAGACGCTGTTGAGAGTCGATCAGGACTCTTAATATGGAGTTCAACATAAAGGGATCCAACTTTCTTTCAAATAAATGTCCTTTAATCTTCCCATACAATTGCAATGTCACTGGTATTTGTATACTGTCTGTTTGTCTGTGGTGGTGTGTGTGTGTGGTTTTAGAGACGCACACTTCGTGGAGGAACAAACAAAATGATAGAACACAAATTGACTATAAACTTAAAGTCCTAGTTGCATCTTCGAGCCGCGCTGCAGTTTTTGCTCTCTCCTCGCGCTATGAACTAGCACTATTAACTCGCGCTGCCGCTTAGTCCATGCCTTAAAGGTACAGTGTCTTAAAGGAAAGTGGCCCTTTTTAACACAATCAGTGCACAGGGGAGTGTCTGCTCACGCCCCCAGCCTCACTCAGCTCGGTTTGGCTCGCTTCAGCCCCACTCCAAAACCGTGCGAGTTTTGGGGGCTAAGCAGGGCTGAAGCGAGCTGAGTCGTGCTGTTCTTTGGTAGTCGAAACGCGAGCCGTGTCGGGCTGAAGTGAGCTGAAGCGAGCTGAAGTGAGCTGAAAAAGGGTAGTGGAAAACGGCCATTAGTGACCTGCTTTGCAGAAGCTGCCCAACTCTTCAGCTTAGAAGTCAGCCTAAAAACAACTGAAGTCCTCCATCAGCCTGCACCAAATCAATAGTATCAACTACCCCACATTACCATCAACTAGTCTGAGCTGAAAGCTGTTCAACAATTCACCTACTTTGGGTGCACGATCTCTACGGACACAAAGATTGACAAAGAAACTGACAACAGACTGGCAAAAGCAAACCGCGCCTTCAGCCGACTCTACAAACGAGTCTGGAACAACAAGGACCTGAAGAGGAACACCAAAGTTAGTGTCTACCATGCTGACTACACTGCTGTACAGCTCGGAGTCGTGGGTCACCTATTGGCGACATGTACATCTCTTCGAGCTCTTTCACCAGCGCTGCCTCCGTTCCATCCTTAACATCCACTGGAGTGACTTCGTCACCAACATTTGAAGTCCTTCAGGAGGTAGGTCTCACCAGCATTGAATCCATGCTTCTGAAGTCCAGGCTTCGTTGGGTAGGCCATGTGTCCAGGATGGAGGACCATCGCCTGCCCAAGATCGTCCTTTATTGTGAGCGATCATCAAGTCACAGAAAGATAGGAGCCCCCAAGAAGTAGTTCAAAGACTTACTCAAGGCTTCCCTCCAGGACTGCAGCATCAGCCCCACACACTGGTCCTCCCTAGCCACTGACCGAGACTGCTGGAGAAGTATTGTGCACAACGCAGTTGCATCCTTTGAGAACACCCGTCGTGCCAGCCTTGAGGACAAGTGAGCAAGAAGAAAAGCCAGGCAATCCACAGCTCCCATTCCTGGCCAGACCTGACCCTACCCTACAGCCTGTGTGGTCGCGCCTGTTTATCTCGCAGGACTCTTTAGCCACGAGCGCACCTGTAGGAGATGTGGACAGCCCCCATCATAAATCTTCATTCACAAAGCCAAGCCATGAAACTTTCTATAGTAACAGTTCATTTACAGGGATTCATTACATTAATGGCATTTAGCAGACGCTCTTATCCAGAGCGACGTACAACATACCCAGAGCAGCCTAGGTAGGGAGCAGTTGGGGGTTAGGTACCTTGCTCAAGAGCACTTCAGCCATTACTGCTGGTCCAGGGAACTGAACCAGCAACATTTTGGTCCCAAAGCTGCTTCTCTAACCATTAGGCCATGACTTCCCCCATGAATTCCATACAGACACTTTGTTGAACATTTTTGAAAGAGAAAAAACTGAGCAGAAGGTCTTTTTTTTTCATTTTGTGAATTTTTCTTGGACTTCTGCCTTCAGTCTAAGCAAATATTTAACAATTATTCCATGAAATCGTGTCGTATATGAGCTGATAGCTTAAGCCATGTACAACGAGATTGAGTGGAATAACTGTTTTATTCTATCCACATTCACTGGATTTTGAGAAACGGAGCATTTTTATTTTTTGCAAATTCGATAAATCAAAACTTTATACGAAACGTCCGACAAAATCATTTCTGCTTAGAATGTAAACAAACCAACGAAATGACAGGAACAATTTGTGAAAAATGCGATAATAATTCTTGAAAAATAAACATACGTTCTTACCATCAAATACTTTTATTCCATATTTTGTTGCTTTTTTTTGTATTTTTTGGGCTTTTGTTTTCAAGTGGTTTTTATTTCGTCCTCAGCTGGTTCAGTAACATGCTCCGCCATTTTGTTTTTCTCTACTCACAGTATATGAGCTGATATCCTAGTTGTAGAGTAGCCAATCAGAGTACGCGATTGCTCATATTCCAGTGAATGTGGACAGAATAAAAGAGTTTATACTTGTTTACTTTGCGTTTCAGTAGTTTCTGTTGAAACCGAACCTAATTTCCTTTTGTTTCTCTTTTCCATTTTGTCCTGAGAACTGTATGCACTTCTGCATAAATGCTACACTAAGCATCTTGCTATGGATGGGGAAACAAAATGATTTCCTCTAAGCATGAGACACCCCCCCACCCCCAGTGTTTTGTTGCTATGGTTTTGGAGATGATTACGTCCTGTAGTTGTAGATTTTCACCATAATGCCTCACTGGGTTTTTTATTTATCTTTTTTTTTTTAAACACGTGCTTGAGATTCCATCACACACCAATCACTCAACATCTGGAGGTGGTGTGGATAATCTGATCACATTGTGATCTCACTCGCACCTCAGCCAGTGGGATATGGCCTTCTTACATCTCGGTCAATGTTCCATAAAACATCCCAAACGGCAGCAGGATTTATCTACAGCTCTACACGTATCTTTAAATAAAGGTTAAGGAGCTGCTCACTGTTGAATTCTCAACAATTCTACCATAGTGTATTAGGGCCATTGTAGGTTAAAAAAAATGGTGGAGCTGGGGGAGGAGGTAATATTCCAGGAACCAGATCGCTTCACTTTACAACGTCATCACACCACAGATGCCACGGCTGAGCTGAGAGTTATAAGAAATGCAGCCTTTCCTCGTCGATCACGCAACATAAACAAATAAAGCGCAAAGAAATTTTCAACTATATTTCCCAGAATGCACTGCAGCCAGGAAGCTAGTAATCATGTGATTGTTGCACCTCCTGGCTGCAACAAGAGATGAATGTATAATGTATACTGCACAGCTTTGTTTATTTGTGGCTAATAAGGTATAATTATTGTGCAAGAGCAGTGTCCTGTTACTGTCCCTGAGTGGATTTTTCTCATTTAAACACATTTGTGTTACTTTGAAACGGTGGTGTAGTGGTTAGCACGGTCACCTCACAGCAAGAAGGTCCTGGGTTTGAACCCAGCGTCCGGCGAGGCCTTTCTGTGTGGAGTTTGCATGTTCTCCCCGTGTCTGCGTGGGTTTCCTCCGGGTGCTCCGGTTTCCCCCACAGTCCAAAGACATGCAGGTTAGGTTAATATGGGACGGCCTTGGGCTGAGGTGCCCTTGAGCGAGGCATCTAATTCCCAACTGCTCCCTGGGCGCTGTTAGCATGGCTGCCCACTGCTCTGGGTATGTGTGTGTGCTCGTTGCTCGCATGTGTGTGTTCACTGCTTCAGATGGGTTAAATGCAGAGAGGAAATTTCACAAGTGTGTGATGAATAAAGTTGTGCTTTCTTTCTTTTCTTTCTTTCATGCGAAGATCCAATGACAAAACTTTTCTGCCCCGCATGCGCACAATCATTTCTTTGTCGGCCGGGAAAGAGAGAAGATGGGGTTACAGTAATTCAGCACTAGGTTTAAGCACTAAATAGATAAACTGAAGATGTGCTGAACATCTGAAAGGCTACCAAAACTTCATTAGATATTCTTCATGCATATTTACAAGAGAAAAACATGCCAATGGACATCGAAAAACTGGAAAAGAGACACATCGGAGATGTAAAACTTCCGCGCTAGCGAGTGAGTGTGACAGTTTGTACACAAACATGGCTGTGAGGTTTGCTATGTTAAAAGTGGAAGATTTTGAGAGAATTCCGGCTGCCAGGTCACTTCGTTGTGTGTAGGTGTTGATGTTGATTTTAAAAATAACTAAGTAAATTACATCGGGAAATGAATACTTAAATCTGAGTGAAAAATGCTGTGGCAAGTGTGTGTGGAAAAAGAGTCTTGGGACAGAAATCGTAGTTTCTTGGTTGTTAGCCTATGCTACTGATGAATGCTACAGTGGCTGTAGGTGACTTCACTGCCACACTAACAGCGCCAACTTGCAGGTAAACTAGCGTTGGCCTTTGAGAATGCTGATATGAAGAGTGTGTATGTATGTATAATAATGATGATAATAATAATAATAGTGGCTAGCTTATTTTTGTGGTCTATCAGATATATTCCATTCAGCTACTCATCTTCCACTTGTTCAGTATCATGCTAGCTGAATGAAAAATATCTGATATACCACGAAAAAACACCAGCTAATATTATTTAAATAAAGCGCTAAGAGATTTTCAACTGCATTTCTCAGAATGCACTGCAGCCAGGAAGCATGGGATTGTTGTCTCAGAGAATATCTGAATTTTGTTTCTCGCAAATTTATGACTTTTTTTTCCTCAGAACGTTAACCCCGTTCCGTCCCCCAGTCCTGTATTTTTTTAACCTACAATGGCCCTAATACGCTGTTATACAACTCCGAATGGTCAGAAGGTGCTGACGGATTTTTCATAACAGCAGCTCTGACGGTAGTTCCAGCTACAGGAGTTATATGAGTGTGCTAATCCTATTATACAACACTAATACACACCCTGGGGGCAGGAGGGCATTAACCCTGAAGTGGATTATGTTCATATCATAGCACGGTCTGGAGTGTGTTATTCTGCTTATACCACAGCAATTTATTAATGATTAAAATGTTGAATTTATGATGAAACATCATACATTTAATGGTTTATAGTTAGATTTTATATTGTTGAACGTCCAAGAGACAAGTTAGTTTCTGATCTCACTTCCATTATACAGTATTTTCTCACCAGCCCCTCTCTTTCTCTGTCATCTCTCTCTCTCTCTCTCGCCCAGTCACCTCTCTCTTTCGCTCAGTCATTTTTCTCTCTCTCTCTCTCTCTCTCTCTCTTGCTCAGTCATCTCTCTCGCGTGTTCGCTCAGTCATCTCTCTTTTTCTCTCACTCAGTCATCTCTCTCACACGTTCTCTCAGTCATCTCTCTCTCTCTCGGGTGTTCGCTCAGTCATCTCTCTCTTGCTCAGTCATCTCTCTCTCTCTCTCTTGCTCAGTCATTTCTCTTTCTCTCTCACCAGCCCCTTTCTCTATCTCTCTCTCCCCCCCTTTAAAACACAGCTTGTCATTTTATCGTGAAAACAGAAAATGTAAACTCTTCTATCCTGAGACTTTCCTGTGCTAATAACCATTTCAAAGCTAACTTTACAACCAAGACTCTCTCCATAAATGTTAAATGAATGTTTCCCAACAGAAAACATCACCATATCTGCTATATGTTTTACTTTCTTAAACAGCATTTTAAAAAATCTGTTTATTTTTAGTCTTAGATTATGCAGCTCATCCACTGTATAAATCCCTGTGTTTGAGGTTTTACTATCGAAACAATAACATATTAGAACCATTGCATTAAAGCTAGACGGCCTTTTGATTTCATAAAATCAGTGAAATTTAGTTCCGTCTGAAATTTGGTCATTGTGATTATGTTTATTTCTGCAATATCTCACAAAATATCAGGCCATTCCGTGGCTGGGAAGTTATTTAATTCGCTCACTTCGTGCAGTCAAGCAGACAGAAGTCGTCCATGTGCGCATGCGCAGGTTTACCTTCTTCTTCTTTTGGGTTTTATGGCAGCTGGCATCCACAATGTTGCATTACTGCCATCTACAGGTTTACCTTTGACCGTGCACTGACAGTTCCATCATTCTGTCACTACGCGAACAGTTGATCACACCGAGGTGCTTGCTGAGCGCCGATATTTATTAGTTTGGTCCTGCGTTTCCTTTCCTTCGTATATAACATAATTAGGGCCCGAGCCCTATGGGCGAAGGCCCTATTGTTCTTGTAAGAGTTCACTATTATTATTCTTCTTTATTTTTCTCCGCTGTTGGGCCATTTTCGGGGCGCTTGCCATGGGCGAAAACGCACGAAATTTGGCACCAGTTCCGAGAATTGCCACCGCTACTCAGAACCAAAAGCCCAAACTTGGCCGGGGCTCAGGGCCTCTATAGCGCCCCCTAAGTCGTTGTGATTTTGGCCTCCCTCATTAAGGTGCCTGGTTGCCATATAGTTTGGAGTAGTGGCATGCCATTTGGTATGCATATGTATCTCACTAAGCTGGACAAAAATGTAATGCCATTGCATTAGCCACGCCCAACAGGAAGTGAGGTAATTTCACTTTTGTGCGAAATGCATGGCCACGAAGACGGCACAACTCCTCCTAGACCGTTCATAGGAATGTCACCAAAATTGATACACATCATCTACAGACATGGCTGACAAAAGTTACTAAATACGTTTCACGTAGGATAAACCGTTCAGAAGTTATACGTCAATCAATTTTCACTTCAAAATTTTACATGCTAAAAATTCATAACAAATCTTCTAATTGCTCAACACTGCTCATACTTCACACGCTAATCACTCATTGGGCTTCTGACATGTTACCCCATTTCTGTGATATTTCGCCACTGGGGGCGCTATTTTTGGGCAAAAAATCCAATCTTTCCTCAAATTTGGTCAAACTTCACGGCCACCCTCTTACTACCTCCCATGTCATGTATACCACATTTTGGGAATTTTCGTCCATGGGGGGCGCTGTTTTTGGCCGACGCAATTGCTCCAAAACGGGTTTTTGGTAAATAATTCCATAATGCTTTCCCTTCACACCACTACCTTGTGATAGTACGTTGCTGTTGTAGACACTTATTTTTCCAACTCATAATCGCTCATGTACAGCATAGTGCCACCTTCTGACATGGGAAAAACCAAAAAATTTATTCTTCAAAAATCCATATCTCATCTTCTATTTACTCAATTGTCATCAAACTTCATACGCAAACTCTTCATAGCTCACCTGACAAATACGCCAAATTTTGTGCACTTTCGCCCCTGGGGGTGCTGGTTATGGCAAAAATGATATTACAGCTTCTGATTTGTCAAACTTGGCAAGCAAACTCTTTACAAGACCCTTATTGGGGCGCTTGCCATGGGCGACGACGCACGAAATTTGGCTCCTTTTTCTTAGACTGCCACCGCTACTGAGAACCAGAGGCCCAGATCCAGGCGGGCCTCAGGGCCTCTATAGCGCCCCCTAAGTCGTTGTGATTTTGGCCTCCCGCATAAAGGTGCCTGGTTGCCATGTAGTTTGTAGTAGTGGCATGCCATTTGGTACGCATATGTATCTCACTAAGCCGGACAAAAATGTAATGCCAATGCATTAGCCACGCCCAACAGGACGTGAGGTAATTTCACTTTTGTGCGAAATGCATGGCCACGAAGACGGCGCACCTCCTCCTAGGCCGTTCATAGGAATGTCACCAAAATTGATAGACATCACCTACAGACATGGCTGACAGAAGTTACTAAATACGTTTCATGTAGGATAAGCCGTTCAGAAGTTGTACGTCAATCAATTTTCAATGCAAAATTTTACATGCTTAAAAATTCATAACAAATCTTCTACTTGCTCAAAACTGCTCAGACTTCACACGCAAATCACTCATTGGGCTTCTGACATGTTACCCAATTTCTGTGATATTTCACCACTGGGGGCGCTATTTTTGGGCAAAAAATCCAATCTTTCCTCAAATTTGGTCAAACTTCACGGCCACCCTCTTACTACCTCCCATGTCATGTATACCACATTTTGGGAATTTTCGTCCATGGGGGGCGCTGTTTTTGGCCGACGCAATTGCTCCAAAACGGGTTTTTGGTAAATAATTCCATAATGCTTTTCCGTCACACCACTACCTTGTGATAGTACGTTGCTGTTGTAGACTCTTATTTTTCCAACTCATAATCGCTCATGTACAGCATAGCGCCACCTACTGACATGGGAAAAACCAAAACATTTATTCTTCAAAAATCAATATCTCATCTTCTATTTACTCAATCTTGATCAAACTTGATCCGCTCACTCTTAACAGGTCACCTGACATATGTGCCAAATTTTGTGAACTTTTGCCACTGGGGGCGCTGTTTTCAGGCAACAATTTATATCTCGGCTTCTGATTGGTCAAACTTGATCAAACTTGAGAAAACAACTCTTCTTAGGTCCCTTGACATGTATACCAAATTTGGTGAACTTTCACCACTGGGGGCGCTCATTGCGCTGTAGCAGTTGCAGGAGAGGTGTTTACAGTCATGAGGCACCTGGAGTATGTTGTTTTGGTTGCCTTAAACACACATGACTTGTGGGGAATGGGTAGGCATTCGGGAGCAAGTGTTGTAGCGTTACATACAGACTAATAGATGTCTAACAGAAGACAATCCTATGTAGCTATAGCTTGGTGACTGATGAGGTAAATACTTTAATTTGGTTGGGAAGCCATGGCATAAAATGTTCTGTCCATGACAACATCTCAGCGCACCGTGTACTCTGTGTCCAATTCTGTGCTTTGTCGCCATTGTGGGAGTAATGTCTCTTGCCGAAGAAGCTGTGGAAGGTATTTCGCGGGGACGCATGCCCCCGCCCCCCTTGGCCGCTGGCGCGAGGGCCCGTCGAGGCCGCTTGCGGCTTTAATTTCTTTTCTTCTTGCTTTCCGTAACTGTCTTTCACATTTCATTCGCAGACTCATGTCCTCCATTTTTCTCTTCTGTTTCAAATTTGTATCCCACAATGTCTTGCGTGAACGGGGAAAGCCCACCACGTGATGCATGATGTAGTATCTTGCATTGGGTCATGGTGAAGCAGGAAAAAATAGCAGAGAATTTAGGGCCATGTGGCTCTAAGTTCATTAATCGTTCTATTTAAAAAAAAATTAAATTGGAAGTCTGTGATTTGAATTCAGTAGCTTTCGGTCCACTAAACAAAAATAATTGGATGTCGGGGAAAATTCTTTTTATGACCTACACTTGGGGTGGCACGGTGGTGTAGTGGTTAGCGCTGTCGCCTCACAGCAAGAAGGTCCTGGGTTCGAGCCCCGGGGCCGGCGAGGGCCTTTCTGTGTGGAGTTTGCATGTTCTCCCCGTGTCCGCGTGGGTTTCCTCCGGGTGCTCCGGTTTCCCCCACAGTCCAAAGACATGCAGGTTAGGTTAACTGGTGACTCTAAATTGAGCGTAGGTGTGAATGTGAGTGTGAATGGTTGTCTGTGTCTATGTGTCAGCCCTGTGATGACCTGGCGACTTGTCCAGGGTGTACCCTGCCTTTCGCCCGTAGTCAGCTGGGATAGGCTCCAGCTTGCCTGCGACCCTGTAGAAGGATAAAGCGGCTAGAGATGATGAGATGAGATGAGATGAGACCTACACTTGAAAAATCTGAAAGGTAGTATAGCTTTAATATAAACCATGTTACAGTTTAATATAATCCATGTTACAGCCGGACCTACCTGTGCTGTTATTAACAATTTTTTGCAGAAGGTGAGGTGAATATTCACTGAGCCTCATCTCATTATCTCTAGCCGCTTTATCCTGTTCTACAGGGTCGCAGGCAAGCTGGAGCCTATCCCAGCTGACTACGGGCGAAAGGCGGGGTACACCCTGGACAAGTCGCCAGGTCATCACAGGGCTGACACATAGACACAGACAACCATTCACATTCACACCTACGGTCAATTTAGAGTCACCAGTTCACCTAACCTGCATGTCTTTGGACTGTGGGGGAAACCGGAGCACCCGGAGGAAACCCACGCAGACACGGGGAGAACATGCAAACTCCGCACAGAAAGGCCCTCGCCGGCCACGGGGCTCGAACCCGGACCTTCTTGCTGTGAGGCGACAGCGCTAACCACTACACCACCGTGCCGCCCCTTCACTGAGCCTGAGGCAGATAATCGTTTTACTACAAACACACAGGTGATTTATTTAAAAAAAAAATTGCATTAAAAATCATTTATTTCAAACTCCAAAAGCACCTTGCAAATGTAATAATGGCGTGGCGCAGACTTGTCACTTATCTACGCCAAGTCACATAAAACACTGTTTGGAAATCGATAAAATAAATCACGATTCCAACTTAGCTTTGAATAGTTTTAGACCAAACTTTGTAGCATCTTTATTGCTTTTAGGAACAGCATTTTCTTTCATCATTTGTAATTCTTCCTCACTTACAGTGCCGAAGTGATTGGCCACCATTTTGCCGAGTTGCTCAAGGTGATTATCAAGAAATAATCCGGATTTCTCGACCAATCAGCATGCGCAATTTTCGATAATCGCTTGCGTATTTATACAAATAACTACTTATTGACTGAGTGCAAGGTTTTTACAGGAAAAGATCAGTAAATCGTCAAAATTATCAATAAAAATGACCGTACGGTCCCAGTAGGCTCAGACCGTGCAAAAAGACCGAGCAAGCAAGGCTAATAAGGAGTTTATTATATGGCTTTTTTATTTCTAAGATTAAAATAGACAGTCATTATAATGAGGTGTGATGCTGCTTTCAGTCACATCATATTTGTAACGTACAGTTAGGTCCATATATATTTGGACACTGACATAAATTTTGGTTTTTTTACCTGTTTACTGAAACATATTCAAGTTATAGTTATATAATGGACATGGACATAAAGTCCAGACTTTCAGCTTTCATTTGAGGGTATCCACATTAAAATTGGATGAAGGGTTTAGGAGTTTCAGCTCCTTAACATGTGCCACCCTGTTTTTAAAGGGACCAAAAGTAATTGGACAGTTGACTCAAAGGCTATTTCATGGGCAGGTGTGGGAAATTCCTTTCGTTATGTCATTCTCAATTAAGCAGATAAAAGGCCTGGAGTTGATTTGAGGTGTGGTGCTTGCATTTGGAAGATTTTGCTGTGAAGAAAACATGCAGTCAAAGGAGCTCTCCATGCAGGTGAAACAAGCCATCCTTAAGCTGTGAAAACAGAAAAAACCCATCCGAGAAATTGCTACAATATTAGGAGTGGCAAAATCTACAATTTGGTACATCCTGAGAAAGAAAGAAAGCACTGGTGAACTCATCAATGCAGAAAGACCTGGACGCCCACAGACGACAACAGTGGTGGATGATCGCAGAATAATTTCCATGGTGAAGAGAAACCCCTTCACAACAGCCAACCAAATGAACTACACTCTCCAGGAGGTAGGCGTATCAATCTCTTTATGGTAGATTTGGATAAGACTGCATGAAAGTAAATACAGAGGGTTCACTGCACGGTGCAAGCCACTCATAAGCCTCAAGAATAAAAAGGCTAGATTGGACTTTGCTAAAAAACATCTAAAAAATCCAGCACAGTTCTGGAAGAACATTCTTTGGACAGATGAAACCAAGATCAACCTCTACCAGAATGATGGAAAGAAAAAAGTATGGCGAAGGCGTGGTACAGCTCATGATCCAAAGCATACCACATCATCTGTAAAACACGGCGGAGGCAGTGTGATGGCTTGGGCATGCATGGCTGCCAGTGGCACTGGGCCACTAGTGTTTATTGATGATGTGACACAGGACAGAAGCAGCCGGATGAATTCTGAGGTATTCAGAGACATACTGTGTGCTCAAATCCAGCCAAACTGGCTGGCGTTTCATAATACAGATGGACAATGACCTAAAACATAAAGCCAAAGCAACCCAGGAGTTTATTAAAGCAAAGAAGTGGAATATTCTTGAATGGCCAAGTCAGTCACCTGATCTCAACCCAATCGAGCATGCATTTCACTTGTTAAAGACTAAACTTCAGACAGAAAGGCCCACAAACAAACAGCAACTGAAAACTGCTGCAGTAAAGGCCTGGCAGAGCATTAAAAAGGAGGAAACACAGCGTCTGGTGATGTCCATGAGTTCAAGACTTCAGGCAGTCATTGCCAACAAAGGGTTTTCAACCAAGTATTAGAAATGAACATTTTATTTACAATTATTTAATTTGTCCAATTACTTTTGAGCCCCTGAAATGAAGGGATTGTGTTTAAAAAATGCTTTAGTTCCTCATATTTTTATGCAATCATTTTGTTCAACCCACTGAATTAAAGCTGAAAATCTGAACTTCAACTGCATCTGACTTGTTTTGTTCAAAATTCATTGTGGTGATGTACAGAACCAAAATTAGAAAAATGTTGCCTCTGTCCAAATATTTATGGACCTAACTGTAGTTGAGTTATACATGCAGAATAAACGGCTAGCGGTTTCAAAACTGAATTTCGGTTAACGGTTTCTGAACTTCGTTGCTCATTTCTTAAATAATTCAGTGACTCTTGTTTGTCTTTTCTGTTTCGGCTGTTTTTGATTCCATTTTGATTTCCAATTCATCTTTTTCTGTCGTTTTGTTTGTTTTTTTGCAACATTGAAAGCTGGTGCCTTGGAACAAAGTCTGTAATCACCAATGGGCATTATGGGAAAATACTGCCCACCAAGGAACCAATCAGACCGCACGATTTTACCGGATGTAGCTCGTTCCATATAGTAAATGAAAATAATGCACACCTTCTGACCAATCAGATTCAACCATTCAACAGCACTGTAATGTCAAAATTTACAAACCCTCATTAGGCATTAAGTAACTACTGTTGGGATTTACACTCTCAGAAAATAAAGTACATAGGCTTGTCAGTGGGGCAGGGCCCTCTAAGGTACTTATTTGTACCCTTTATATACTGCTTGGGAACATACTAGTGCATCTCAAAAAATTAGAATATTGTGAAAAAGTTCAATATTTTCCATCAGTTATTTAAGAAAGTGAAAATGTTATATATTATAGACTAATTACACATAAACTAAAATGTTTCAAGCATTTTTCTATTTTAATTTTAATCAGTATGGCATACAGTACAAAAACATTAAACATCTCAAAATATTAGAATATTTCATTTCGAGTTTGAGTAAAACAGTATGAACACAGTGTATCTCTCGGTCTAGTTCAGTATACACAACCACAATCATGGGGAAGACTGCTGACTTGACTGTTGTGCAGAAGATGATCACTGATGCCCTCCACAAGGAGGGTAAGCCACAAAAGGTCATTGCTGAAAAGGGTGGCTGGAAAAGGTGCACAAGCAACAGGGATGGCCGCAGTCTTGAGAGGATTGTCAAGAAAAGTTGATTCAAGAACTTGGGAGAGCTTCACAAGGAGTGGACTGAGGCTGGTGTCAGTGTATCAAGACCCATCACGAACAGACATCTTCAAGAAAGGGGATACAACTTTCGCATTCCTAATATCAAGCTACTCCTGAGCCAGAGACAATGTCAGAAGTGTCTTATCTGGGCTAAGGAGAGAAAGAAATGGACTGTTGCTCAGTGGTCCAAAGTCCTCTTTTCAGATGAAAGTACATTTTGCATTTAATTTGGAAATCACGGTTCTAGTCTGGAGGAAGAGTGGAGAGGCACAGAATCCAAGGTATTTGAAGCCCAGTGTGAAGTTTCCACAGTTTGTGATGATTTGGGGTGCCATGTCATCTGCTGGTGTTGGTCCACTGTATTTTATCAAGTCCAAAGTCAACACAGCCATCTACCAGGAGATTTTAGAGCACTTCGTGCTTCCATCTGCTGACGAGCTTTTTGGAGATGCTGATTTCCTTTTCCAGCAGGACTTAGCACCTACCCACAGTGCCAAAACTACTACCAAATGGTTTGCTGACGATGATATTACTGTGCTTGATTGGCCAGCCAACTTGCCTGACCTGAACCCCATAGAGAATCTATGGGGTATTGTCAAGAGGAAGATGAGAAACACCCGACCCAAAAATACAGATACGCTGAAGGCCACTATCAAAGCAACCTGGGCTTCAGTAACACCTCAGCAGTGCCACAGACTGATCACCTCCATGCCACACCGCATTGATACAGTAATTCATAGTAAAGGAGCCCCAACCAACTACTGAGTGTATAAATGAATATACTTTTCAGAAGTTGGACATTTCTGTATTGTAAATCCTTTTTTTGATTGATCTTAGGGAATATTCTAATAATTTGAGATACTGGATTTCTGATTTTCATGAGCTATAAGCCATAATCATCAAAATTAAAACAAAAAAGGCTTTAAATATTTCACTTTACTTGTAATGAATATAGAATATATGAAAATTTACCTTTTTGAATTAAATTATGAAAAAAAAGGAACTTTTTCATGGTATTCTAATTTTTTGAGATGCACTAGTAGAAGTCTGGATTTCTGAACAATGTCGATGCTTCCGTCTCTTTCAGTTCTTTCTTGATGTTTGCACGACTTGTTTTTCTGGAACCGTTACAAATTCTTATTCTTCAAAACACGTGGCATGTTTTGGGATTTAATTGGCTGTAAAGGAAATATTACATATAAACATTTGATTACTGGCCCTTTTATCACTATTCACAGTATTGTATTAAAAAATGTGACGTTTTGAAAACCTCATGCCTCAGTCTGAGACACAGCGTCTGTCTGCCACATTTCTTACTCTTTTACGAGTTGGAGGAACAGAACGTTGAAGACCTTCAAACTTGCCAAAATGTGAAAGAACAGCACAATCGCTGCACAAACATTCTGCCTGTCTGTTCAGCATCCACAAGGTCATTGTGTCTCAGGCATGGTGAAACTGTCTGATTGATTATTTCCGCATGCCTGACTGCTGGATGTGGCGTGTTCAGCATGTTCCAAGAATTAGGCGCTGTGCAACACCCGACCCAAAAATACAGATACGCTGAAGGCCACTATCAAAGCAACCTGGGCTTCAATAACACCTCAGCAGTGCCACAGACTGATCACCTCCATGCCACACCGCATTGATACAGTAATTCATGGTAAAGGAGCCCCAACCAAGTATTGAGTGTATAAATGAATATACTTTTCAGAAGTTGGACATTTCTCTATTGTAAATCCTTTTTTTGATTGATCTTAGGGAATATTCTAATAATTTGAGATACTGGATTTCTGATTTTCATGAGCTATAAGCCATAATCATCAAAATTAAAACAAAAAAGGCTTTAAATATTTCACTTTACATGTAATGAATATAGAATATATGAAAGTTTACCTTTTTGAATTAAATTATGAAAAAAGGAACTTTTTCATGGTATTCTAATTTTTTGAGATGCACTAGTATATGTACCTTTTTGACCTTAAAAAGGAACACATAGTTACCTTGAAGTCCAGTAATGAGTCCTAGGGGGTACATTAGTGCAGACTGTACCTTGGGGGACAGAACTGGACTCCTACTGTACCCCTATTTCTAATAGTGTTCTCAAGACATGCCGTGAAAAGTTAATGATGGAAAAGCTTGAGCAAAGTAATTTTTGTGGCTGACCTCATTGCATATGTATATTTGTAGGTGTTTCTGTGAGGAGAATATTTAAATAAATCAGGCAACATGACTTGCGGTTAAGGTTATTTAAAGTTTGTGGGAGTCAGTTTACTGCTAATTGTACCATTAGTTAACACACACACAAAAAAAGCAGCACATTTTATTTTTGCACTTGGCGTTGTGATGAGAGTGAGAGACGGTGTGAGCGAGTGCGTAGGTGTCTGCCAGAGTGGAGTGGAGTGCTCACAGAAGGGATTTTTGTTTTGTTTCGATTAATATTTTCTCTTCAAAATATAATTTAGGCTATGTGCTTGCAAGTGTCCCACTGTGCACTTAGAAATGAGGCACAGAAAAAGTGTGTGTGCATGGTAGAAGAGAGAGAATTTTCTCCACTTTTAGTTGTTAATTTATTTGGAATAAATAAATGCATGCATTTGGGACCCAGTCGTTATGGGAAACATCAAATGCTGATTTGAGCACAATCAGCACGCACATATAAGGACGCGGTTTTCACAGAAACTTTGCACGTGTTCTGTCAGGTATGCGACGGTAGACAGGTCTAAGTGCAGCAACAGTGTTTCTTAGCAGGCGTGATATTTCCAAAAACGAAACCGAAAGCAGAGTCATAAATATGGCTAGAAACAAACGTGACAGTGATGATGATAATACTTCACAAAGCCTCTGTGTCCTTATATGCGCGTGTTGATTGCTCTCAACTCAGCATCAGGCGTTTCCCATAACGACTGGATCCCAAGCACGCACACAATGCGCTCCAAAGGATCCCCAAATGTAAATGCGCCTCGGTGAAAGTGAGGCTTTGCAGAGCCGCTGTGCTGCTCATGTTCACGTCACTGGATAAGAATGAGCACCTTGCTGCAGTTGTGAACTTATTATTTTTTAGAATTCTTACCTTTGTGAAAATGAAATGAACATAGTGTAGGGTTTTTGACATCTCCATTCGACACGGAGTCCCCCTGAATGTTTGTTCCCTTCTACGTTTAGAAATTTCTCTATTTTTTTCCCTGATGATGAATTACTTTTGGTTAATTAAAAAAGTCTAACGTCTTTTGTTTTGTTGTAAACGATTTCTACATCCAGAAACACAATAAACCTTCCCATACCAATCAGTAACAACTAATTTGGCTGAATGAAGCAAAACAAGCGTGCTCCCTGTCATGGTGGCATAGTTACTGTTGCTTTGGGGTCACGTGATGGTGCAAAGCCTCTCTACCAGAGGAAGACGTGATCAGAACATATCGATTGGCAAGGCAGGTTATTCTGGACCTGTTTGCGATGCTACGCTCATTTGCGCTGCTTTTGGTAGATTATGTTGGCCGTTATTAAAATGAACGGACTGCATCTGTGTTCATTAATTTGCATGTTACCTGCAGGACTGGCCACGCCCATCAGCACTTTTTTTTAATTGCGACCTCACCTCACACTAATTTTGCCCTGCTTAGTAAATCTGGCCCTAAGTAACTATAAATAGTTAAAAACTACAATGTGTCATTGTTTAATAAGTAAACGGTTGTAAATGTGGGTAAATTGTTGCTGTATTATACCCTGTCCACACTAGGGATTTTGTACCGAAAAGATACTACTTTCATACCGCAACACCTGTCCACACTAGCAACTATACCGGTACTGTAGCGGTATAACTGTATTGGTACGAAACCCACAAATGTATGGGTTTCGTATCGGTACTGTAGCGCTTCGCTGTAGTGTGCACAGATGAAGCAGCTCTGTATCGATACAAATATAATGCACATGCGCAAAGTCACACACCTCAATCGATGTCTTCGCTGAATAAAATAGTGAAGAACAGAGATTCGTTTGTTTCTTTCTCAACTGCCTCGCACGTTTTATACGATTCGACTGAATAAGTGACCACCAGAAATACAGACTGTACATTGACAACAAAAAGCACACACACGTTGTTTCATCCGCCATATTCTCGGAAGGAAGTTACTCGGTAACCATGGAAACATTTCGCGCACGCACATTTCAACTACCGTGAAAGAAAACCGCAGACATTTCTCGCTAGTGTGGACTAAACTGTACCGGTATACTTTGTATCAATACAGTTATACCACTATCGTACCGGTGTATATGTGAACACAGCATTAGAGAAGTAAAGCACTTTGGTGCTGTTATAGGAGCATAATCTTTAGGGTGCTAAGAGTAATTCAACTTCACGTCAGTCCACATCACACTACCCTGTCGTTGACTATTTTCCGATAACGCCATGCCCCCTGATTGTTTTATTCTTTACTTATTACTTGTAATAAATATCCGTTAGAGAAGGGAGAGAGACACCAATGATCCTCTCAACTGCTCTCACGATGCGCTGCAGAGACTTGCAGCAGGACACGGTGCAGGCGCCGTACCACACAGTTCTGACCAGCTGCATCACCGTGTGGTACGGCGCCTGCACCGTGTCCTGCTGCAAGACTCTGCAGCGCATCGTGAGAGCAGCTGAGAGGATCATTGGTGTCTCTCTCCCTTCTCTTATGGAAATCTATGACTCCCGCCTCACCCGCAAAGCCATCAGGATTGCAGGTGACCCCACCCACCCATCTCACAGCCTCTTCAGTCTGCTGCCGTCGGGGAGGAGACTGCGGAGTCTCCGGGCCAAAACCAGCAGGCTCAAGGACAGTTTCTTTCACCAGGCGGTCAGGAGGCTCAACTCCCTCCCTGTTCTGCCCCTCCTCCCCCCTCTGCCCCCTGCCACAGATTCTGCTCGCACACCCCCCTGCCCCCCCCTCAGCATCTGACATGTCACCCTTACAGTCCCCCCCCAACACACACACACACACACACACACACACACACACACACACACACACACCTCATCGTTCATTAACGCACTGAACTCAGGGACCGCACATCTCACTTTACCTCGCTCATTTGCACTATTCCGCACTACCTCATCTTAACAGCTGCTAGTTTGTTTATACTGCTTATTTCATGTTTACCTGCTATACCTCAAGTGCCCTTGACTGTTTGGTTATTTGAACCAATTTGTGTGTGTGTGTGTGTGTGTGTATACAGTGCTGAGCGTAAATGAGTACACCCCCTTTGAAAAGTAACATTTTAAACAATATCTCAATGAACACAAACAATTTCCAAAATGTTGAAAAGGCAAAGTTTAATATAACATCTGTTTAACTTCTCATCTCATCTCATTATCTCTAGCCGCTTTATCCTTCTACAGGGTCGCAGGCAAGCTGGAGCCTATCCCAGCTGACTACGGGCGAAAGGCGGGGTACACCCTGGACAAGTCGCCAGGTCATCACAGGATCTGTTTAACTTATAACGTGAAAATAAGGTTAATAATATAAACTTAGATTACACATTTTTCAGTTTTACTCAAATTAGGGTGGTGCAAAAATGAGTACACCCCACAACAAAAACTACTACATCTAGTACTTTGTATGGCCTCCATGATTTTTAATGACCGCACCAAGTCTTCTAGGCATGGAATGAACAAGTTGGTGACATTTTGCAACATCAATCTTTTTCCATTCTTCAACAATGACCTCTTTTAGTGACTGGATGCTGGATGGAGAGTGATGCTCAACTTGTCTCTTCAGAATTCCCCAAAGAAAATAATTTCTTTACACCACAAAGGTGAAGGCTACAAGATGATCAGCAAAGCTTTACTTATCAGTCAGAATACTGTAGCAAAAGTGGTACAAAAATTTAAGAAAGATGGAACTGCAACCATCTCACAGAGACGTCCAGGTCATCCACGGAAGTTAACACCTCGACAGGAGCTTCTTCTGATGAGAAGGGTTGAAGAAAATCAGCATGCATGTTCACTGCAGTTATCTAAAGAATTAGAAAGCCAAACTGGAGTGACTATTTCCCGTGACGCAATACGGCGTACACTGCAGAGGAATGGCATGCATGGATGCTGTCCATGAAAGAAGCCTCTCCTAAAGCCCAGGCACAAAAAAGCCCACCTAGAGTTTGCCAGGGCCCATGCTGACAAAGATGAAGACTACTGGGACTCTATATTCTGGAGTGATGAGACCAAGATAAATGTTTTTGGAACTGATGGCTTCAAAACTGTATGCTGTCGCCAAGGTGAGAAATACAAAGAAAAATGCCTGGTGCCTACAGTGAAACATGGTGGTGGCAGTGTCCTTATGTGGGGCTGCATGAGTGCTGCTGGTTTTGGGGAGCTGCATTTCATTGATGGCATCATGAATTCACAGATGTATTGCTCTATACTGAAAGAGAAGATGCTACCATCACTCCGTGCCCTTGGTCATTGTGCATTTTTCCAACGTGATAATGATCCTAAACACACATCTAAGGCCACTGTTGGATTTCTGAAGAAGAACAGGGTGAAAGTGATTCAGTGGCCAAGTATGTCTCCTGATCTGAACCCAATCGAACACCTATGGGGAATTCTGAAGAGACAAGTTGAGCATCACTCTCCATCCAGCATCCAGTCACTAAAAGAGGTCGTTGTTGAAGAATGGAAAAAGATTGATGTTGCAAAATGTCGCCAACTTGTTCATTCCATGCCTAGAAGACTTGGTGCTGTCATTAAAAATCATGGAGGCCATACAAAGTACTAGATGGAGTAGTTTTTGTTGTGGGGTGTACTCATTTTTGCACCACCCTAATTTGAGTAAAACTGAAAAAATTTATTATCTAAGTTATATTATTAACCTTACTTTCATGTTATAAGTTAAACAGATGTTATATTAAACTTTGTCTTTTCAACATTTTGGAAATTGTTTGTGTTCATTGAGATGTTGTTTAAAATGTTACTTTTCAAAGGGGGTGCACTCATTTACGAGCACTGTGTGTGTGTGTGTGTGTGTGTATATGAGTGTTTAGTCTACGTCTAGTTCATATCTAGAGTGTTTATACTGTTTATATTGTCTGAATGTTTAGTCTATGTCTTGTTTTATCTACTGTTTATACTGTTTATTTATACTGTTTATATTGTTTGTCTGAGTGTTTAGTCTATGTCTAGTTCCTATCTAGAGTGTTTATATTGTTTGTTTTTTCAATTATTCTATTTTTATTTATTGCATTGCCTGTTTGCACCATGGGTCAGAGAGGACTGATATTTCATCTGTGCTGTATGTCGAGCATGTATAGCATATTTGACAATAAAGTTGACCTGACCTGACCTTGTAGTAATTTGGTTGTTACCTCGCCCGTGACGGAGTAAGCAGGGTGAGGTATTGTAATCAGTGCAGTTTGTTTGTGTGTCTGTCTGTTAACAATCTAGCGGCTGGATGGTTGCACTGATTGACTTCAGATTTTCAGGGTAGGTGAACAATAGTCCGTAGATTACCGGATTTAAATTTTGGAGGTAATCGGGTCAAGGTGAAGGTCACCGGAACGGTCAACTTTTAGGTCAAAATAACATATTTTCCATTATAACTCAAAAACGGTTGCCAATAGACAAATGTTTACTATTATGAGTATATAGGAACTCCCATATGGCCTTTCATTTGGCACCATGATCTTTAACCTTGAGTGACCTTGAAATGTCAAACTCAGGGTCACGGATTTTCAGAGGGCTGTAACTTGAAAATGGTTGATGGTCGACAGATATTTACCATTATCAACTGATAGGAAGTGCCATATGGGCTTTCATTTGGCACCATGATCTTTGACCTTGAGTGACCTCAAAAGGTCAAACTGAAGGTCATGGGTTTTCAAAGGGTTATAACTTTAAAATGGTTCATGATAGCTAGATGTTTACCACTATCAACTTATAGGAACTGCCATATAGGCTTTCATTTGGCACCATGACCTTTGACCTTGAATGACTTTGAAATGTCAAACTTAAGGTCATGGATTTTTATAGGACTATAACCTGACAGCTGATGATTGAGAAATTTTACCATTATCAACATATAGGTATAAAATAAGTGCTGCCGGGCGAGGATTGTTTTGCCTGGCAACACTTGTCTGTAGTAAGTTGTAGTCGGGATGTCCAGTCGTCCCCATGACATTCCATGAACTTCAGTATTTATAAACCCGCTCACAAGCAAGTAATGGGAACAATGAGTCTGAAAAATTTATGCATCTGAAAAAAGTGCTAAAAGCCCTTTATTTATTCATTTATTCACTCCTTCCTTCAAGATGCACTCAGAAAACCTGAGGGAGACTCATTGACAAATGCATTGATTGTTTTTGTAGTTTTGGGTTTCCATAGTAGAAACTGTGGATTTGAAAATCTCTACTAGTTTTACAAATGTTTTCATGCCTTATTTAATGTACAGCAGTATAAACCCCCGACTAACCACACCATAAATAATGTATAGACATTTTAGCAATGTTCTCTAGTTTGTGATAACATCACGCCATGTCTAACACTGATCTGCTGTGGTGAAGAAATGCTACTCTTCTCGAAACCTAGACGTGATCAAAGTGTGAAGCAAATTACATATTACACAGGAATGGTTATGAGTTTGTTTATGTGCTCAGTGTAAATGAGTACACCCCCTTTGAAAAAATATCTCATTTTAAACAATATCTCAATGAAAACAAACAATTTAATATAACATCTGTTTAACTTATAACGGGAAAGTAAGGTTAATAATATAAACTTAGATTACACATTTTTTTCAGTTTTACTCAAATTAGGGTGGTGCAAAAATGAGTACACCCCACAACAAAAATGACTACATCTAGTACTTTGTATGGCCTCCATGATTTTTAATGACAGCACCAAGTCTTCTAGGCATGGAATGAACAAGTTGGCGACATTTTGCAACATCAATCTTTTTCCATTCTTCAACAACGACCTCTTTTAGTGACTGGATGCTGGATGGAGAGTGATGCTCAACTTGTCTCTTCAGAATTCCCCAAAGAAAATAATTTATTTACACTACAAAAGTGAAGGCTACAAGAAGATCAGCAAAGCTTTACTTATCAGTCAGAATACTGTAGCGAAGGTGGTTCAAAAATTTAAGAAAGATGGAACTGCAACCATCTCACAGAGACGTCCAGGTCATCCACGGAAGTTAACACCTCGACAGGAGCGTCTTCTGATGAGAAGGGTTGAAGAAAATCGGCATGCAAGTTCAGTGCAGTTATCTAAAGAAGTAGAAAGCCAAACTGGGGTGACTACTTCCCGTGACACAATACGGCGTACACTGCAGAGGAATGGCATGCATGGATGCCGTCCATGAAAGAAGTCTCTCCTAAAGCCCAGGCACAAAAAAGCCCGCCTAGAGTTTGCCAGGGCCCATGCTGACAAAGATGAAGACTACTGGGACTCTATACTCTGGAGTGATGAGACCAAGATAAATGTTTTTGGAACTGATGGCTTCAAAACTGTATGGCGTCGCAAAGGTGAGGAATACAAAGAAAAACGCATGGTGCCTACAGTGAAACATGGTGGTGGCAGTGTCCTTATGTGGGGCTGCATGAGTGCTGCTGGTGTCGGGGAGCTGCATTTCATTGATGGCATCATGAATTCACAGATGTATTGCTCTATACTGAAAGAGAAGATGCTACCATCACTCCGTGCCCTTGGTTGTTGTGCACTTTTCCAACATGACTAAACACACGTCTAAGGCCACTGTTGGATTTCTGAAGAAGAACAGGGTGAAAGTGATTCAGTGGCCAAGTATGTCTCCTGATCTGAACCCAATCGAACACCTATGGGGAATTCTGAAGAGACAAGTTGAGCATCACTCTCCATCCAGCATCCAGTCACTAAAAGAGGTCATTGTTGAAGAATAGAAAAAGATTGATGTTGCAAAATGTCGCCAACTTGTTCATTCCATGCCTAGAAGACTTGGTGCTGTCATTAAAAATCATGGAGGCCATACAAAGTACTAGATGTAGTAGTTTTTGTTGTGGGGTGTACTCATTTTTGCACCACCCTAATTTGAGTAAAACTGAAAAATGTGTAATCTAAGTTATATTATTAACCTTACTTTCCCGTTATAAGTTAAACAGATGTTATATTAAACTTTGTCTTTCAACATTTTGGAAATTGTTTGTGTTCATTGAGATATTGTTTAAAATGTTACTTTTCAAAGGGGGTGCACTCATTTACGCTCAGCACTGTGTGTGTGTGTGTGTGTGTGTGTGTGTGTGTGTGTGTGTGTGTGTGTGTGTGTGTAGATAGATAGATAGATAGATAGATAGATAGATAGATAGATAGGTTCGTCTCAGAAACCGCTCTCTCATTTTGAACATTATGGTCAAAAAATAAATTTTCTAATTTAACTTTTTTTTTTTTTGCATTTACCTAACACTCAATGTTTCTTTTGTCATGTTTAATAAGAATAAAGATAGCATCTTGCTTTATCTGGCCTCCACTGTGGAAAATGTTTTTGATTACAATTCAAATGCTTTTGTAAAATTGATTTACATATAAAATAACTCCATCATGAAGAATTAAAGCCCCTCCTTCACAGATGAGTGAAAATATTGAATAAGTTTCCTCTTTTTGATTGCTTGGGTTAAAAATGCCAAGTTATGATGACTGAATTGATTATTCACTTAAATATGGATAATATGATACAGTTTGGGTATTCGATATGGCGAAATAGGACACAATGGAAAAATCAAGAACACACCGGAAAGATGAGAATAACGGCGGTGGTAAAAGAACAGCGACTGTACCGTCTGAAGGTCGCGCGGGTCTCTGCTGCAGCGCTCGAGCAACGGGACATCACTGCCACACCGGACGGAGCGCGAGGCGAGGGCGGGGCAAAATGACTGGCCGTAGATTCTATCAAAAGTTCGATCTAAATTGACCATGGTTGCAAAATATTGGCCAAAAATACGCAAACACTACGAAATATGAAAGTAAGATGAAAAAGAAACATTCTATTGCCTTATACTGCAAGACTAAAACAAAATAAAACTGTCAAAACTCACCTTTTCAGTGATAACGTCTGAACAGATCACCCGCGTAACAGAAAGACCACAAATGGAAGCACGATCAACTTCTAACTGTTGGAGTGGAAAATTCCATTCTACACATGCAAATTGTTAATGTGTGTCCTTCCCCGCACACAAATAACACGCTACGGTAAAAAATAGACCACAACTCATTTTATAGCTCAGAAATTCATACAAGACCAGCTACCATCGTAACATATCCTGTAAGAAACATATTCAGGCATGCTATTTGGTTGCGGATCCGCGAAAATTCGCGGATTTGAATACATTTTGAAAATTTTGTGAAATGACAAAATACTCAAAAATCGGGAGAGGTTTTACTTGTGGTAAATGTGCAAACGTAATATTTACTATTTTGTGTCCCATTCCGTGTTTTACGGACTAACCTTGACTCCGATTATGCGTGTGTAACGAGGTTCGTGATTGGAAGAAAATGTGTCAAGCGTTAGTAATGTAGCCAATCGGCGACATGAATATATTGTAGCTTGTTCTTGCTTGTTTACAACGTGGTAACTGCATTTCAAAGTTAGAAAGTGAATATTTTGAACAATGGCAAAAATTATTGATCGAAAAGAAGAAAACTGAGCAAGGGAAGTTGATGGTGGGTGCAGAGTGAAATGGAATTGGGAATGGTGTTCAAAACTGTTAAGTCATTTATAACGATAAATAAATGGACACCACTGTGGGTGAATATTACCGGAAAGTTGACATTGCTTGGGCGGCACGGTGGTGTAGTGGTTAGCGCTGTCGCCTCACAGCAAGAAGGTCCGGGTTCGAGCCCCGTGGCCGGCGAGGGCCTTTCTGTGTGGAGTTTGCGTGTTCTCCCCGTGTCCGCGTGGGTTTCCTCCGGGTGCTCCGGTTTCCCCTACAGTCCAAAGACATGCAGGTTAGGTTAACTGGTGACTCTAAATTGACCGTAGGTGTGAATGTGAGTGTGAATGGTTGTCTGTGTCTATGTGTCAGCCCTGTGATGACCTGGCGACTTGTCCAGGGTGTACCCCGCCTTTCGCCCGTAGTCAGCTGGGATAGGCTCCAGCTTGCCTGCGACCCTGTAGAACAGGATAAAGCGACTAGAGATAATGAGATGAGATGAGATGATGTTGCAGGTGCGTCTTGTGTGATGCAGAGACTAACTATGCTGATCGTGGTTGCGTTGCCCTGGTCGACCATATCAAAACAAAAGCGCACGCACAGAAACTATACACTGTAAAAAATGATTTGTTGTTTTAACTTAAAAAAGTGAGTGCCCAGGCTGCCTTAAAATTCTGAGTTCATTGAAATTCACATTGTAAATTAAATTGTTGTGAACTTACGATATTAATTTCAGTGAACTCAAAATTTTAAGGCAGCCTGGGCACTCACTTTTTTAAGTTAAAACAACAAATCATTTTTTTACAGTGTGTGAAAAGCGGTCAAATCATCAACTGCTGAGTAATTTTTTCACTCGTCGCTGGGAAGATGCACAAAAACAAGATTTGACAAAAGGCATTAGCCCTGTTTACTGATAGGCCTCGGGAAAGCCTGCAGCTATACAGTCTAAGCGTCTGACACCGTTTGTAGACAGGAAAGCACACATTGAGGTAAGAAACCACTTTTTGCCGAAGTTTTTGGCACTTTCGTCTTAACTGTCAAACAATGCAAAGAATATAATATATCCTAATTATAGAGAAAAGTTTCAAATTTAGAATGAAATGCTACTGATTTTGACATTTAGATCTAGTTTTGAGTTACTCACAATTGCAAAATCATGAAAATGAAAATGCCTCACTAAAGCAATTTTATGCAGATAAAACTTATTTAATATTTAGATCGACTTCAGGCTAAGTTTAATCAAATGTAGTTTAGTGTACACTACCGTTCAAAAGTTTGGGGTCACTTTGAAATGTCCTTATTTTTGAAAGAAAAGCACTGTTCTTTTCAATGAAGATCACTTTAAACTAATCAGAAATCCACTCTATACATTGCTAATGTGGTAAATGACTATTCTAGCTGCAAATGTCTGGTTTTTGGTGCAATATCTCCATAGGTGTATGGAGCACTTGCATGTGACGTCACAGCCGATCCAGATTGTGACAGACGCCATCTTGTCGGTCAAACGCCATATTCCTACTTCTACTTCTGCTTTTACTTCTACCTTTTCTTCTGGAAAACCCTACTATATACAATTCTACTACAACGGCTGCGGCTACAAGCTCTCCCTACCTGTGCACGTTTTTTTATGTTTTTTGTGTGTATTTTTGTGTGTTGTTTGTCTGTACCGGACTTCAATATCCACTACAACCGTATGGACTTACTGGACATTGGTTTCCAGCAGAAAATGACGGTTTGTAGTGATTTCCATCGCATGCACAACATTCCAGACGAGAAAAAAAAAAAAAAACACATTCTGGACGAGATAGCGAGACCAGCGGGGTCTCCATGGATTGTTATCGGAAGCAAAGCGAAGGAGGCGGTGCCGGGAGCAGAAGCAAAAGCGAGGCTACAGGTAGAGCCGGCCTGTTGACTAAGCTCAGAAAACAGCCACTCAAATCTCCACTGCCAAGCCTCTACCTCTCCAACGCCAGATCCATGTAAACAAGACGGACGATTTGGAATTACCTTATTCTATTCTATAATCGGCTGGTCAGTGCTATACTCAATACTTAAGTGACTTACCCATCCAATGAGGATTCTTGTTTACAAGATGCCACATCTGAGTCGCTGACAAATCCTGAATTTCTGTAAAGATAACTGTCCAGAGATTTATAAGCACGCAGTGCTTCACCACTGAACAGCGAGGGAAAGTTAATGAGGTAATTATACACATCCGGGTATTCCGCTGGCAGTTCAAAATCCGGTCGTGAAAATTCCGTCCGGTAAGCCATAAGGGTCACAAATCTGTAGATAATTTATTTTAGACATATATCTAGTTATCTGTTCATTAGAAAAATGAGCCGTGTAGTCCGTCGGTTGAAATTGATCCATTCTGTACACGAGTGCAGCAGTATTCAGCGGTGTTTTTGACCGACAAGATGGCGGTTGTGTACTTTCCGGTCACGTGACTGCAAGATCTCTATAGAGGCCCATTTCCAGCAACTATCACTCCAGTGTTCTAATGGTACAATGTGTTTGCTCATTGCCTCAGAAGGCTAATGGGTGATTAGAAAACCCTTGTACAATCATGTTAGCACAGCTGAAAACAGTTGAGCTCTTTAGAGAAGCTATAAAACTGACCTTCCTTTGAGCAGATTGAGTTTCTGGAGCATCACATTTGTGGGGTCGATTAAATGCTCAAAATGGCCAGAAAAATGTCTTGACTATATTTTCTATTCATTTTACAACTTATGGTGGTAAATAAAAGTGTGACTTTTCATGGAAAACACAAAATTGTCTGGGTGACCCCAAACTTTTGAACGGTAGTGTACATGTGAGTCTTTGTAATACACAATAGAACAGTTAGTGAATCTAATAGACTATAGGCCTGTATGCTTTTGCATCAAACTGTTCATGTTGTGGTTTAATGCTTCTCGAATTTAAATATTGTACATGTTGATATTATGTCCTGTGATTTTAACTTCTTTTAAAACTTATTTTTTCAGGCTTTAATCTTAGCTTTTGCTGCAGAGAAAACTCTGGCCATGAGTAATGTAGAAGATCTTGTAGCCTGGTATAAAGAAATGGCTAAAGATTAAAAAAAAAAGCCTTGGATGCACTTCACATAGCAAGAAGTAGTGCAACTTACAAGCTGATTCATGGACTGAATCAGACAGGCAGTCATTTCTTAAAGACAGTGAACCACCCAAGAATAAGAAAAAGCATGCTGCCAACTTATGATGTGTAATTTTTCAGCAATATAATAAAGTTATGAGCTATGAAATAATGTACATTGTGTTTTTGTATTAACTAATTTTCAAAAATGTTTCAGTAATATTTACTGAAATAAACTTATCAGACATCATTACTATTTCTAATAAGTTTTAGTAGCCCTCCACTAGTCAGAGGCGTGGAGCCAGTCAGATGAAATACCCCGCAGTGGTCATGAGATTTCTTGAAATTGCGAAAAATTATGTTCTTGTACAACCCCGTTTCCAAAAAAGTTGGGACAAAGTACAAATTGTAAATAAAAACGGAATGCAATGATGTGGAAGTTTCAAAATTCCATATTTTATTCAGAATAGAACACAGATGACATATCAAATGTTTAAACTGAGAAAATGTATCATTTAAAGAGAAAAATTAGGTGATTTTAAATTTCATGACAACAACACATCTCAAAAAAGTTGGGACAAGGCCATGTTTCCCACTGTGAGACATCCCCTTTTCTCTTTACAACAGTCTGTAAACGTCTGGGGACTGAGGAGACAAGTTGCTCAAGTTTAGGGATAGGAATGTTAACCCATTCTTGTCTAATGTAGGATTCTAGTTGCTCAACTGTCTTAGGTCTTTTTTGTCGTATCTTCCGTTTTATGATGTGCCAAATGTTTTCTATGGGTGAAAGATCTGGACTGCAGGCTGGCCAGTTCAGTACCCGGACCCTTCTTCTACACAGCCATGATGCTGTAATTGATGCAGTATGTGGTTTGGCATTGTCATGTTGGAAAATGCAAGGTCTTCCCTGAAAGAGACGTCGTCTGGATGGGAGCATATGTTGCTCTAGAACCTGGATATACCTTTCAGCATTGATGGTGTCTTTCCAGATGTGTAAGCTGCCCATGCCACATGCACTAACGCAACCCCATACCATCAGAGATGCAGGCTTCTGAACTGAGCGCCGATAACAACTTGGGTCGTCCTTCTCCTCTTTAGTCCGAATGACACGGCGTTCCTGATTTCCATAAAGAATTTCAAATTTTGATTCGTCTGACCACAGAACAGTTTTCCACTTTGCCACAGTCCATTTTAAATGAGCCTTGGCCCAGAGAAGACGTCTGCGCTTCTGGATCATGTTTAGATACGGCTTCTTCTTTGAACTATAGAGTTTTAGCTGGCAACGGCGGATGGCACAGTGAATTGTGTTCACAGATAATGTTCTCTGGAAATATTCCTGAGCCCATTTTGTGATTTCCAATACAGAAGCATGCCTGTATGTGATGCAGTGCCGTCTAAGGGCCCGAAGATCACGGGCACCCAGTATGGTTTTCCGGCCTTGACCCTTACGCACAGAGATTCTTCCGGATTCTCTGAATCTTTTGATGATATTATGCACTGTAGATGATGATATATTCAAACTCTTTGCAATTTTACACTGTCGAACTCCTTTCTGATATTGCTCCACTATTTGTCGGCGCAGAATTAGGGGGATTGGTGATCCTCTTCCCATCTTTACTTCTGAGAGCCGCTGCCACTCCAAGATGCTCTTTTTATACCCAGTCATGTTAATGACCTATTGCCAATTGACCTAATGAGTTGCAGTTTGGTCCTCCAGCTGTTCCTTTTTTGTACCTTTAACTTTTCCAGCCTCTTATTGCCCCTGTCCCAACTTTTTTGAGATGTGTTGCTGTCATGAAATTTCAAATGAGCCAATATTTGGCATGAAATTTCAAAATGTCTCACTTTTAACATTTGATATGTTGTCTATGTTCTATTGTGAATACAATATCAGTTTTTGAGATTTGTAAATTATTGCATTCCGTTTTTATTTACAATTTGTACTTTGTCCCAACTTTTTTGGAATCAGGGTTGTAATTTGAAAGTTTGCATGCATTTTATTCTAAAAGTTTCTCAAATTTTAAAATATGTGCTATGAATTCTGTGAAAAGGTCTTGGCTTTCGGGGGCCTTCGGCCACCAGACCCCCCAGCAGGACGTTGCCCCTGCACCCCAGTGGGGGCGTAGCCTGTCCCCACAGCCCCTGGCTTGACATTCACTTTTTTTAGATATCCCCAGTGGCATGCCTGCATGTTCTATACCTAACTTTTCAGCTTTCATTTTAAAAAACAAAATTGCAGATTTACTCGTATAACTAAATTTTTATATGGCGTAGTGATTTTAAGTTCCTACTTTTGGTAAGGTAGTGACCTTGACCCTGAGGCTTTCCGTTTAGATCAAAACACACGATCGTATTGGTTTGCGGAAAACGGAGTCACAACAGTGATCAAATATTTTGCATGATGTTTTATTACGGTTATGATTATTCTGTGAGCACACCAATCCTTAAGTATATAAAATTACAACTTAAAATACAATTAGTGATAACTATAGACTTTTCAGTGGACTACAACCTTTTTAAGGGAATGCGATGTAGTCAACCATTTACCATGTCCCAGATCAAGCCGCCATTTTTCCACAAATTTGCAGAATTTTTGCCAAATTCTGAATAGAGTATTCACATCAAAGATTTAGTCTTATCTGTATTATTTCTTTAATCATTTTATTTCAAATTAAAACCAAAACCGTATAGTTTATTGACTGTGAGTATATTTAGTGGGGTACCCTCACAGTACCCAGTTTCTGAGACAGACCCATATATGTAGATGTATGTATGTATGTATCAGGGCTTTACATTAACTTTTTTGCTCACGGGCCACTGTGGCTAGTGGTTTTCCCGAGTCACTAGCCATTCAGCCTTTTCACTAGCCACAATTTTGTCGCCAGGAAATCGCAGTTTTTTCTTCACCATGATACGTTAAAGTTCGGAAGATCTAGATTTAATTATGAATGGCAGCATATAATGTATCTCTACAGTAGCACTCAAGTATTCAGTGCTGTTAAGGTAGCTCCCTATATGAAAACATGCAACCAATTCAGACAAAAATATAAACAGAGTATTCTGTTTATTGAACTCAAATTCAAGCCCCTTACAATATGAAATATCGTATAATATGAAAAATAATATTCAGTACAACTGAACTGATTCTAATATTAAAAGTCCAATTCAAAACATTTATCACTGAAAAACATTTGATGTTTTGATATGCAAGTATTATGTATTATCAAGTATTATGTATATTATGTATTATCTATTTATAGTGTGTGTGTGTGTGTGTGTGTATGTGTGTGTGTGAACATGTGTAGAGAGAGACATTAAATGTCCTCATTACATTCATCATCAGATGAGTCTGAATGGTCCATGAAAAATGGTCTTCGTGACCTGAGGCTTCCAGCAGGCCATAAGTTGATAGCTGGGGCGAGATCAATTTCTTTCCAATCGCGTGAACGTTTCTAAACAGCAGCTCCATCCTCTCCAGCTCAGCCGACTTCATGACAGCAAGGGACTGAAAGCAATGCTGTCCTGTAGTGAACCAGCCATCTTCGCTGGTTTTGATGTTATAGTACCAATGTGTGCATTTGACTTCTCGTGGTCCTTTTATAGTTTCGAGTTTAAAATTGCTGGTGCCTGTCTTTGCCAGACTTTCTACAGTCTTCGCAGTACATGGTATTTTCGGTTTTGCTATGAACTAGCCAATCTCGCCCGAACTTCCATTTGTCATTGAACTGTCTT
Source organism: Neoarius graeffei (assembly GCF_027579695.1). Taxonomy (NCBI): domain Eukaryota; kingdom Metazoa; phylum Chordata; class Actinopteri; order Siluriformes; family Ariidae; genus Neoarius; species Neoarius graeffei. The sequence continues at coordinate 79,263,197 of NC_083575.1, forward strand.
ATCTTCCTATTAGTGTCTTGTTCATCTCCATGGCCGCAGCCAGCTCTGAGGCTCCTGCGGTCCGGACCTCGGTCATTTTTAAGAGCTGAAAATACATTTGTAAGCTAAATATTCAACTGGATAAAAAAATAAAGAATAACATTAAAATGTCTCCGTAAAGAGTGCATTGTTAATTATGTTAAACGTTGATTCTGCCTTCTGTGTCTGTTTCGTGCGTGTGGCTCTGAGACCAAGAACACAAAAGCGAATGAGCGCACGACTCGGCGGAGGAACGCAGTGCAGCAGACACAGGGTTTCCATGGTAACCATCAGTGCACTTTCATCAAGCTGTTAAATTGACATTTTCGAAGTAGCGCAGTTGTAGCCTACCTTGTCTGTGATTTTAAAAATAAATCATTCTATAAGCCAAAGCAGTAGAGTGGAAAGTTTCAACTTATGTTTGCCTTGGATAACTTTGTCTAAAACATGGTGGTGTATACTGGGTTTTTTTTTTTTGTCCCCCAGAATTTTTTCTTTTGTGTAGGTGTAACGGATGCCAGATTGTTAATGTATCTTAGTTACATAGGCTACATGTTTAGGGTATCTTTTGTCCTCATTGCTTGGGCCAGATCAAACCATTAAACAAGCTTAAATTATTCTTACTCTTGCCACATAACATGATTTTTTTTTTCAAAACTGATGATATTCAGTTCAAACACCATTAAAAGTAATTTCAGGAATAGATCTCTTGTGTGGCGTGTAATTCACCCCTCTCATTTAAATATGTCAAATTTTTCGGCACGCACTTTGCACATCACGGACCTCGGTGATTTTAAAATGCTGCTCCGGCCCTGATCATCTCTGCCCCTTTTTCCCTGAGCAGCAGGGTTTGAAACTCCAGCTATATGCCGCCACATCGTGCGCTTGTTAGTTGTCAGCAACTTTGTTGCTTCGTTCATTAACCGCAGGTTACCGTATCAGTGATTTTATCTGAGACGTTAACGAACGTTCTAAACAATTCTAACATGTTGTCAGAATGTTTATGCAGGTGCTCATGGGAGTTGTAGGCGTGTAATATTACATTGCAATGCGTTTATTATATCAGATGCCTTCAGAGAAAACTACAATTAAAATATATTGTCATACCACAGAATAAACCACCCGCCAAAGTGGCTAGTGGGACTAAAGTTATTACCCGCCAAAGCCGAATTTTACCCGCATTTGGCGGGTGGGCGGGTGCTAATGTAAAGCTAATGTAAAGTATGTATGTATGTATGTGTGTGTGTTTGTGTGTATTTGTATATGGATATACTCATGCAATGTTTTTTCTTTATTTTTATTAATTTAAAGTCACTTCATGTCTTAAAGTAATGATGGATGTCGTTTCTCTTTACTTAGCTAAGCAGTTCTTGACATTATATGGATTACTACAGTTGTGGTGTGATCTATTGTATGGAGAACTCGCACGTGGTAAAAGGCACCAAGGCAAACCCAAAAAACGCTATAAAGTCTCCATCAAAGTCAATCTTAATTGGTGCAAGTTAAAACCAAGGGAACTGGAAGAGCAGGCCGGAGATTGCTCCAACTGGAGAGCTATAGTCCATCAAGCGTCTGCTAATTTTAAAGTGGCCCAGTGGCAAAAAAAATATCACCGCGAGAGAACAACGATTTAGTGCAACACCGGCAGCAAATACCACAACCGACTTCCAGCGCCCTCACTGCTCCAGACACTGTGCTTCCAGCAGGGCTGCCAACTTTTCAAAATTCCTTGGAGTGAGATTTTTTTTGGGGGGGGGTCGACGGCAAAATTTTTCCGCACACCATGCAGTAAGTGGGAATTTTGTATTCAGTTTGATATTCACTTGTCCCCCTGCATTCTGGTGTTTTGTTTGTGGGTCGTCCAGCTGGAGATGGACAATGGGGGGGGGGGGGGGAGTCACACCCTGACTTGCCAGGCCTTCAGCTTGTGGCCAACAAAAGCACCAAGTTTTGGCTTAAAAGCCCCCACACTAGAAAACTACAGATGACTGCCAATGTTCCTGTAGCCCTATAGACCTGTGTTTCAGATTTAAAGGCAAGTTCATGTTTGAAAATATTTCATCAGCTAAGCCTAAACACCTTCTGAATTGAAACTAAATGTTAAGTTTTTAATAACTGTTGCAAAAATAAGATTGTCCCTCACTGACTATTCATTATGCATTTAAGGGCTTTCCCCACCACTGGGTTCAGCAGAAGATTGGCATGGGGAAAAATATCAACAGCAAAAGAACAAATAAAATGCTTAAACAGTAAGCAAAATGTGCATGTACTACAAGAAACATTAAAATGATTAAGTTTGAACAGTATTGAAACACAAAAAGCTGAACCTTGGCCATAGGTGGGAATGTGCACACAAAGTTGGGCTTAAAAATTTTGGTCATACTTAAATAAGCTATATTAATATATTTCTTATTAATTTATTTCTTATCTATGTTTCTTATTAGTAATAGAGCATTCGTCAGGGCCTGTTATCTGACAAATATTCTCTGCCTGTCTTGCCCTCTTTGAAACCCTGTCTCCTCAGTATATTGTTCTGTCTTTTTTTTTAATTATTCACAAGTTCAAGTTCTTTAATATTACAGGTGACCATGCTTTATTTACTTTAACTGAGCAATTACATACATCATAAATAATTAAAAATAAATACCCTGTAAATAAACAATAGGTATGGTGGCTAATGGCTCTTCTTGCATTTGTAATATTATCTCTTAATTAATTTATTGCTTTATATTACAACATTTCCAGTATGGCTTCAAATAAAGTCATAAAGTATGATAACATACAGTAAACAAACTAAAAATGCATTTAATAACTGTGTGCTAAGGAGGTGCTTTCCCGTGCTGCTTGTTGGGGAAGATAGAGGCTGTGGCACGGCAGTAGGCCTATAATGATTTAGCATGCCTAGTACACAGCTCTCGATATGACATTAAATATTCTCACAACACTTATAGGCTAAAACGATTAAGAAACTTTATATAAGTTCATAATTACGCCAGTAACACCACACATTGGCGTGCATATGTACAAACCTGTCTGAGACACCCGTCTTCAACTCGGATACCTTCTTCTCTCTCCTCTTCCTCTAAATTGACGATAGGCAATTATCCAACTTCCGGCGAGTGCAGCATCATTAGATGCGCCACCTACCATAGGGGAGTGTGTACAGAAGGGAACACCTCTCTGCCTGTTTAGCTGTGCGTAAGGCGTAATTGATCAATCGCAAGTGGTTGGCGCGACGCAATGAGTAGCCTAGATTAGATAGATAAACTAGATTTTTTTTCTAGCGTGAGAAATCGGAGGTATGGCATGTGAGCGTGTGAAGACAATCAAATGCGTGTGTCTCACGCTCATTGCGTGAGAGTTGGCAGCCCAGCTTCCAGGCTCAGATTGCAGAGTCACCTCCGAGTAGTTGTTGATGTTGATTTTTAAAAGTAACTAAGTAAATTACACAGGGAAATGAATACCTAAGTCTGAGTGAAAAATACTGTAGTGAGTGTGTGTGGAAGAAGAGTCTGGAGACAGAAATCTTAGTTTCTTGGTCGTTAGCCCGCGCTACTTGCTCTTGATAGCACTGGCTTGACCGCTTTATTAGCATTCGCTAACACTACTGATGAACGCTACACTGGCTGGAAGGTGACTTCACTGCTACGCTGATGGCACCGACTCGTGGTTAAGCTCACATTGGCCTCCGAGAATGCTGATCTGAAGAGTGTGTGTGTACGTATAATAACAATAATATTGGCTGGCTTTTTTTGTGGTATATCCGATATCTTCCATTCAGCTACTCGTCTTCGACTCATTCAATGTCATGCTAGCTGAATGGAATACATCTGCTAGACCATGAAAAAAAGCCAGCTAATATTATTTAAATATTTCACTGAGTGTCCCGGATGTCGTTCATATGAAAAATACGAGTGGCATATCATTATAAATATGGAGGTGATTTATAGTAAATCGTGCACGCTGATTGGTCGAGAGATTCGAACTATTTCTTGATAATCACCTCGAGCGGCTCGACAAAATGGCGGCCAATCACTTTGTCACCGTAAGTGAGGAAGAATTAGAAATTCTGAAAGAAAATGCTGTTCCTAAAAGCAGTAAAGATGCTATGAAGTTTGGTCTAAAACTATTCAAAGGTAAGGTGGAAGCGTGATTTATTTTATCGATTTCAAAACAAATTATTTTGTATGAGTCGGCGCAGATAAGTGACAAGTCTGCGCTGTGCTGTTTTTACGTACATGTACGTTTGCATGCGGCTTTTGAAGTTTGAAATAAATAATTTTTTACTTTTTTTTTTTGAAAAAACCACGTGTGCATTTATACTAAAGCAATTATCCACCTCAGGCTCAGTGAATAATAACCTCGTCTTCATCTCAGTTATTATTCACCAATTCGCCTTCGGGAAATAATTGTTAAATATATCTTTCCCATTCCCCCCCACTAACGGGACATCCGTGTCTGTGTGCTTTTCACGGAATTCCCTTTTAAACCTGAACATGTGGAAACAAGAAGCTTTACACGAGCATACACTACTACACAATAATGTCCACACAGTGCCAGGTGGCACCCTGTTCATCTGACACTGCCAGAGAAATCTCATCAGCTCCAGGCAAAAGCTCAGCGCTTGCCAATACTAATTACACCCCAACTACGCCTTTTATCAGGGCAAGTTGGATTTCTCTGATTGTGTACCGTATAAACTGAACCTATTTAGTTTGACTGTTTGCATTGTTTCGATTTAAAGCCCTGACAGGAGTTGCTTCTCTATCACACGCAAGCGTTTAGTAGAAGGTAGCACAGCTGGAGCACAGACATGAAGGATTTGCATCAGGAAATGGACAGGCTGAGTGTGTGCGCTGGCATGGAACATGATTTTGTGTTTAAAAAAAAAAGTTGTAAGAATTATAATAAGCTATGACTAATGACAGCTCACGCAGATGAACCATTCCTACCATCCTTATGAATTTATAGTCGTTGGATTTTGGTGTAATATTCCACAATTCACATAGAATTTCTGTACTGTTGATCTGATCAACAACCAAATATTCAGTTCATGATCGAGAACTCGTAAAAGCAACCACAGGCCATTTTTGTGTCTGCTGCCTCTTATAGAGGCGGACGCACTATGTCATCATGTTTGTAAGAATGAGTGTAACAATCACGCACTGCGCATGCGTGTACAGGTGTTCCTATTAAAACGGCCAGTGAGTGTATACAATTCGATCCACCATTCGAAATAAATGCACGAAAGAAATTGCTTTCAAACACGTTTATGCTTATTACCGAGGGAAAGTGCATTCCGATTTTAAAATATACTCCAGGTCGTCCCCCTTTTCTCGCCTTCTTCAGCCAGTGGCCCCATGTGTGATGGAGCTGTGACGCACTTCCGAGTCGTTACAGGAAGTTGTCGAAAAGAGTATTGAGACCACTGAGCTCTAGCACCGGGCCTTTTCCAAGAAATAAGAGTTTGGGTCATGGCGACAGCGTGTGTGTGTCCGCCTCGGTTCAAAGGTTTCAGTTTCAAAAACTGTAAGAGGTAAGAGTAGAATAATATAAAGTACAGACACTTGGTATATTTTACTTCTGTGATTTTTTAAATTGTTCATTTTTGTGGCTGCTGCCTCATATATGCTATATTTACCGTATGGACATGGGATCAGAAAACAATTTTATTTGTAAGCAGCAGCCACATGGACCCATAGGGTACCTTTTTTAAAAGTAGTTGTCATAGTGTTGTGAAGAGTTACGGTAAATTGAAAACTTGTTTAATTTTGTAAAGAACCAAAGTTATGAACATTTGAAAATCCAGCGTTTTATAAAATTTCCATTTTGGTCTATTGCCCTGGTAGGGTGACCACCTGCTCATAAGCCCAAGGGGGGACAAGGGGTATGTTTTTGAGGGACAATGTGGGACGCCGCCCCCACTGCGCCGCGCCGGCCGCTGGAAGACTCACAGATAGTGGTTTACCCATTTCTAGCACATACTACCTTACATGGTATATCAATAATACCCTATTCTGCTGTTATTGGTGATGTATGGTCATGAACAGGCCACCAAATGTGTTTTTTTTCATAAACATTCATAATATTTTGACCATTCAATGACTTGACAGACACACTTCCACTTATGATTTACTGAAGCTACTCAATTTTATTTATTTTCCATTACAATTTATTCACTTTAAATCAATCATAATATAATATTGCGTCTGAGGCTTTGCAGTGCATCAGTACAGCAGGAATAGTGACAAGTCTCCATTTAGTTTTCAGTGGATTAACAGGAATTGTAGTGGCTCAGCACCACAGAAACAGTAGAAAAAGTCTCTTAACTCACAACCGCAGTCACTTTGTCAGCTAGAGAGTCGTTTTTAGGTCGGAGGAAAGCATCCATAGATTTAGATGTTTCTTTCTGTTGCACACGTTTCTTGTGAGTCTCCGCGAGCCTGTGTCATTTCACATCGTATTCCCCGCCATGGAACTAAGATCCATGCATGCATGTCCGATTGAGAAAGATGTTTTGCAAAGGTCAAAGAAAGCCCTCTCGGTATCCCCCTCAACCCCTTTCAGCCACAAATATTCATTTTCCCACTCTTTCCTGTACGTACACCTTCTCTTTTTAACTGGAGGTGGCGGTGCCTCACCTGCCATCTCCCTGGTACCTTTCTCCATTTTTTAATATGAAAGCAATGCATGCGTTGCACCTGCGTCCCTCGTCACTGTCTGTGCACATGAGGTGCGGTGTCATGGCAACAACAAAAAGTTGACAACAACCAGTCAGTTGTGAGGGGGGTGTGTGGTTTTGTTCTACAGTCTATAGTGGCGACGGTGGTGTGCTGAAATGTCAAGTAATATTCGTTTGGCTGCCTGGGTGGCCCGGGGAGAGCGACAGCCCCCTCAGCAAGCATCGATTATGCGGGACACGTTCTGAATTTGCGGGACGCATAAATTCGGCTTCAAATGCTGTACGTGCACGCGCTATGCGGGACAGGTGGTCACCCTATGCCCTGGTCACAAACCAGCAATCATTTTCCATTGGTTTAATTTTCCATTCCTGAGAAAAAAAACACAATCAAAAATTAACAGGCCAAAAATAAAGTGTTGTAGAATTTTGAGTATCAGGGTAAGAATTACAGATAAAAGCTTCTTCTTCTTCTTCTTCTTCTTGTACAGTGGTGCTTGAAAGTTTGTGAACCCTTGAGAATTTTCTATATTCCTGCATAAATATGACCTAAAACATTATCAGATTTTCACACAAGTCCTAAAAGTAGATAAAGAGATTTCTTAATTTCATCTTAATGTTTTAAAACCCCCATCACTCAAAAATTTCAAATGGTATCCTCCTCCGATTTATAGTCTCTGATTTTTTTAGCAGTTTCTCTTGAACATAAAATGACTAAAATATTATTAAAAAATAGTAATTTCATAATATTAAATATACATTAAAAAGTTGAACTGTACCATGCGTTGTTATTTAACAGTTATTCCACGAAATCGAGTTGTACATGGGCTGGTAGCACCGAGTCGGCTATAAGCCGTGTACGACGAGATTGAGTGGAATAACTGTTTTATTCTGTCCACATTCACTGGATTTTGAGAAACAGAGCATTTTTATTTTTATTTTGAATGTAGCAATTTGTGAAAAATGCTGTAATAATAATTCTTGAAAAGTAAAACCAAGATACATTCCTACCATCAAATAGTTTTATTCCATATTTTGTTGCTTTTTTTTTTTGTATTTTTGGGGTTTTGTTTTTGAGTAGAGTTTTTATTTCATCCTCGGTTGGTTCAGCAACACGTGCCACCATTTTGTTTTTCTTTACTCACGGTATATGAGCTGATAGCCTAGTAGTAGAGTAACCAATCGGACCGCGCTATTGCTCATATCCAGTGAAAGTGGACAGAATAAATGGTGATGTACAGTACTGTGCAAAGCCTTAAGCAGCCTTTTTTTCATACAAACTTTGTTATAGATTTCTATTTTATGACTTCTACATTATCGAATCAGTACAAAAACATTTTAGAGTCCAAACGTTCGTTTTCCAGCACAAAATTAAACGTTACAGGAAACAAAAAGTTAATATCTGAGCAGCATATTACATAAGAGAGCACTTTTCAGATTAAAAAAGAAAACATAATGAAGGCTGCTGGGTTTTGGTGCAAAATGAAGAAGCGAGTATGACGGTCAAAGTGTCCAGAAGAACTGTGGCTGGTTCTGTAAGATGCTCAGTAAAACCTACAGCTCATTTCCGCATAAAACTGCACTCATTGTACCTGAGAGTACTGTTATTTCATTTATTTATTTAAAGCAAAGGGTCGTCTCACACCAAATATTGACTTTTTTTTCATTTATTATGGCTTACTGCTTACTGTTTATACACTAAGTAACTTTAAAAACGCACATTGATAAAACTTGCTGAATTCGTGCTGAGTTTATCTCAAGAAGAAAAGAAATATATCACAATGGAAAAATAACTTCGTTCCGCCCGAATAAGTTCCAAATCTGTGCTCAAATCAGAATTTAAGGGAGTTGTACTCAATAACGTACAATATGACTCGGGTAGTCAATGACATGGACAGGCTTTAATTTTCAAACAAATTTTGCATACACTGTACACACACAATCTTGCCTATAAATACCCGGGGGAAATGATGGGAAAATTGTCATTATTGAAGATGCCACGCCTAAGCCAAAATCAATGTGAACAGGCCATCGGGATGTTGCGTGCCGGAAGTACACAGACAGAGGTCGCCCGGCACTTCGGTGTTCATCATTCGACCATTTCCCGTTTGAGTCAGCGTTACAGACAGACAGGGAGCACCAGGGATCGTCCACGCCCTGGTCAGCCTCGAGTCACAACGCCAGTTCAGGATCAGCACATCAGGCTAGCTCACCTCCGTGACAGATTCCTGACACCCTCAGTCACTGCTGCTGAGACCCCTGGACGATACAGACCCAGAATCTCCAGCATGACGGTCCGAACATGGACCAACTGTCACTTTGAATTTTTTTATTGTGAATTAATTCTTGAGTTTGACAATAAATGTCCTTTATCGATGTTTCAAGATGTGTGTGCATTACATACAATATCATAAATTTCAAATATATGCATGGATCTAAAGTGATATCGTGTTGAATTCCATTGTGCGTTTTTAAAGTTACTTAGTATAGTATTTTTAGCTCATCTGACCATAAGGCTGATGAGTTATTGCCACGGCGTGGCGTCCGTCGTCCACAATTCAGTTAAATCGTATCTCCTCCGTCAGTTCTCCACGGATTTCTGTTCCAGTTCTTTTGTTTGAAAAGAGCTCATCACTCCACACAAACCTTGGTTGTTGTTTTGTCAATTTTTTTTTTTTTGGCTACGAGTTAATAATTCGGCCAAATTAACGAATTTTCCAGGCCTCTCCACTAGAATTGTATCTCCTCTACCATTTCTCATCCAATTTTCATTTCTGATCGATGTCTTGGGTAGATCTTCCCATGAGGAACAAAACTCAGTCATTTACTTGATTTTCCTGTTGTAAACAATTTGTTTACAGCTTTGTTTATTTTCAGTTCAATCGTATCTCCTCCCTCCCTCAGTTCTCGATGGATTTCAGTTCTGATTGTTTCGTTTGAAAGAACGAGTCCTTCTGTACAACACTTGGACATTGTAGTGTCAAATTTTAGCGAACGAAATGCCAATGAGGTCAACGTCACGAGTTTTGGGACTTCTCATTCGAATTGTATCTCCTCTCGTAGTTCTCACCCGATTTCAGTTCTGATTGATGTTTTGGGTAGATCTTCCCTCGGGGAACAAAACTTGGCCGTTTGTTTGTTGATTTTCTTGTTGCAAGCAATTTGTTTACAGCTTTGGGGTTTTTTTCGGTTAAATCATATATCCTCCTTCCCTCCCTCAGTTCTCAATGGATTTCAGTTCTGATTGTTTTATTTGAAAGAACTAAACCTTCTGCACAAAACTTGGTCATTGGATTGCCAATTTTTTGCGAACAAATTAGTAATTAGTTTAACTTAAGACCTTTTCTTCTGACTAGAATTGTATCTCCTTTCTCATTTATCATGCGAATTCAGTTCTGATCGATGTTTTGGACCGATCTTCCCAAAAATTTCGTCCTTTGTTGAGTTTCCTGTTGTAAACAGTTTGTCGTGGAGGTCGGTCCTCGCTCTCTCACATCGTCACATTTCAGTTCTGTTTGATGTTTTGGTTGTCAGGTTTGTTTTGATGGCAGACCAGATGAGATACTGCGTCCTTGACGTTCTGGTTTTTAATGTTGAAGCATTTTATTACTTTTAAACCATTTTTGGTCTACAGCATTTCTTTCCATGTGCCTAAGACTTTTGCACAGTACTGCACCCTTTCTATAGAATAGTTTAGTTAGTTAGTGAAAAACTAGTTATCATTGTGTAGGTAGGCTTTATACATAGCATCTAATTTTCTGTAAAGCTGTTTTATGACCGTGTTAGACAAATCAATTGAATTTCATTTAAATCTCCCATAGTCGTCCTGTCTCACACTCATTTTGAGCGACCCACATAAGGGCTCTGCAAATTTATCTTCATTATAATCTGCAGATTTTTGCTGCACACAAAAACGCTTAGTAAATCCTTGGCATTTTTTAAAATCATATTTGTGAAAAAGTAGAGTATTATTGTTCAGTAAAATATATGTCGCTGTAACCAATTTGGCAACGTGAAATCCAGAGAAAATCTTATTATGACTAATATTCCTTTTTGCGCAGGCGGCACGGTGGTGTAGTGGTTAGCGCTGTCGCCTCACAGCAAGAAGGTCCGGGTTCGAGCCCCGTGGCCGGCGAGGGCCTTTCTGTGTGGAGTTTGCATGTTCTCCCCGTGTCCGCGTGGGTTTCCTCCGGGTGCTCCGGTTTCCCCCACAGTCCAAAGACATGCAGGTTAGGTTAACTGGTGACTCTAAATTGAGCGTAGGTGTGAATGTGAGTGTGAATGGTTGTCTGTGTCTATGTGTCAGCCCTGTGATGACCTGGCGACTTGTCCAGGGTGTACCCCGCCTTTCGCCCGTAGTCAGCTGGGATAGGCTCCAGCTTGCCTGCGACCCTGTAGGACAGGATAAAGCGGCTAGAGATAATGAGATGAGATGAGATTCCTTTTTGCAAATTTTTAAAAGAAGAAATGTATTATTCCACAGTTTAAGTTTATGCAGCTTTTGTAATTATGGTGTGTGTGTATGACGGTGATATGAAGAGGATGGTATTGAATATAAAAAATAGTGAAGCTGAGATCAAAGTGAGGAGGAGAGCGATGAAGCAGGAAGTGAGGATGAGTGAGTTTTATCAGTTGAGTATGTGCTTTGAGGGCTGTTCTTCGAATATATATTTTTGAACTTGGAGTGAACTTCAGTTCAAACTCCTTGTAGACTCGAGTGCACTTGGGCCATAAAGCACAATTCTGGTGGGGAAAAGAACTTCTAAGTGCAGTGTGTACCACAGTTTCAGCAGGCATTCAAACAATTAAATTTTCAGGAGGTATCTTTCCGTTGTTGTATGGTGTTGTGTTATGACCTCATATCCCAAAATACCCACCGAAAGATATGCGTTGAGAAAATTTTAAGTGATTTTATAGCAATATTGTTGTAAATCCCTTAAAATTTTCACAGGGTGTTAAAATTATATACAGGGTGTTTCAAAACATTTTGATATGATTTGAGATGTAAATATCCCAGAAACTACACAGTCTAGGCAAATGAAACTGAACAGTTTTAATGTTGAGCACTATAAGATTTATTCCTCAAAATTTGAATGAGAAATTCAAAGGTACCATATATGGATTCCACGAACGATTTCACAAATTTTCAATATTAGTAGAGGACCTGGGTTAGATATGCAGTCCTCTCAATAACTGCCGGCAACCGGCGATTTTGCCGCCTACAAACGCTCCATTGCCGGCTACTCACAGTGGTATTCTGTTCGGGTATGCGGACAGCCTAGACTTGACAGATACAGTTAGGTCCATATATATTTGGACACTGACACAAATTTTTTTTTTTTTTTTACCTGTTTACTGAAACATATTCAAGTTATAGTTATATAATGGACATGGACATAAAGTCCAGACTTTCAGCTTTCATTTGAAGGTATCCACATTAAAATTGGATGAAGGGTTTAGGAGTTTCAGCTCCTTAACATGTGCCACCCTGTTTTTAAAGGGACCAAAAGTAATTGGACAATTGACTCAAAGGCTATTTCATGGGCAGGTGTGGGCAATTCCTTCGTTATGTCATTCTCAATTAAGCAGATAAAAGGCCTGGAGTTGATTTGAGGTGTGGTGCTTGCATTTGGAAGATTTTGCTGTGAAGAAAGCATGCGGTCAAAGGAGCTCTCCATGCAGGTGAAACAAGCCATCCTTAAGCTGCGAAAACAAGGACAAGGAAGGACAACCGGTGAACCAGTGACAGGGTCATGGGTGTCGAAGGCTCATTGGTGTCGAAGGCTCATTGATTGATTCACATGGGGCATGAAGGCTAGTGCATATGGTCCAATCCCATAGAAGAGCTACTGTAGCACAAACTGCCGAAAAAGTTAATGCTGACACCTTTCTGTTTTAGCCAGCATTCTACATTATTATACATACAGGACACTTTTTCGATGGAATAAAAACGTCTTCTATTCCCTTCTAGCGGGTTCCATTCATTTGGTTTGATAGCATGCAATATTGTTAGCATATCACTTATCCTACGTGTATTACGTCACTCTACCCAATGGAGAATGAGCGTTGAATATGGTTTACGATATTGCATGGTTGTCAAGACAACATGACGTCACACGTCAGAGACGTAAAACTTCCACCCTAGCGAGCGACTAGGACAATTTGGAAACAAACATGGCCGCCAGGTTTGCATTGTTAAATACGGAAGATTTTGAGAGAATTTTGAAAGAGAGAGACGCATTGAACACCCAAAAGGAATGTATTATAATAATAATAATACTGGCTGTTTTTTTTTCGTGGTATATCAGATATATTCCATTCAGCTCCTCGTCTTCAACTCATTCAGTATCATGCTAGCTGAATGGAATACATCTGATATACCACTCAACACCAACCAATATTATTTAAATATACTTCAAAGTTATGACCACATTTTATAAAATATAAACACTCATTTCTGACATTTGGACATAAAATACAGTAAATTCACGTAACCTACCATATCACGGTCGGGTCATACCAAAGACCATCATAAAAATGGTACCTACTGCCATCTGGCAAGGCATGCTGCAATACAGATGCGAGTGGGGAGTCAAACTCTCACCAGAGGACCCCCCACTGTAACCCTAGCTATGTAATAGGCGAGAGGCCGAGGGCTACGGAAACGGAGATCGGCGGCGCCCTATGCGCCACATGGCGTGGGAAGGGACTTTGACTTGACTTTGACCATATCACGTAACATTTGGACAGACGAAATTCAAACATGTTTGTCAGCTAGTTACTTGACCTTTTCATAACAGCTTTACGACAGTTCAGTAGATGTCTGGATGTGTAAACATTAGCTTTCCGATTGGTCGATAGTGCTCTGTTAAGCTGTCAGCGAGATCAAAGCTCACTGATTTGCATAACTCCATTAAAGGTCCCATGGCATGAAATTTTCACTTTCTGAGGTTTTTTAACGTTAAAATGAGTTCCTCTGACCTTCTTAAGTCACCCCAGTGGCTAGAAATTTCATAATGTGTAAACCAAACTATGCCCAACATTTGAGAATGGCGCATCAAAACAGCGCGTTGATAAGCTCTTCCCTTTACTACGTCAGCAAGGGAGATGATCCCCCCTCCCCCCCCCCCCTCTGGATTCCCACCCACTGTATGGATTGCCCCGCCCAGTTGTAGTGAGGAGACCACAGAGGACACAACAACATGGCATCACCTAAGCGAGCGAAACATGGAAATTGCGCTGTACATGGATGTGACAACACAGAAAAGAGTCTGTTTTTACTGCCGACGGGAGAGCCCCTGAAGACGCAGTGGCTTAATTTTATTTACTTCAATAATACGCCGTCGAGTCTACCTAAGACGGTGTATGTTTGTCGGAAGCATTTTCCTGAGGAATGTTTCCACAACTTGGGACAGTACAGGGCAGGTTTTGCACATCAACTGTCACTGAAGCCTGGGTCCGTACCAAGCATCCCTGCCGCATCAGCAACAAACACTGAACAAGTAAGTGTATAACTGGTCGTTTTGCCGTGTTTTAAAATCGGTGCGTTAGCCTAGCAATGGCTACATTAGCTGTGCAGCTAACCGCTTCCTGCAGTTAGCCAGGTAATCTGCGCTACAAAACTAAAGAGCATGCAGCATGCTCTGTTAAACTGAGTTTAGTCTGGAAATTGACTGTAACTTATGAGCTTATGTTTGACTATTGCGCCGCAATGCATGTCTTCTGTTAGATAAGCGATATGTTGCTGTAGTTGCTGTTTCTATCCTCTTTGGTTATGGAGTGTGTGTTCAAGCCTAGGGTATTATACGTTTGTAAACTACCACTCCGAACACTCTCACTCTCTGTTCTCTGTGTCACGTTGAGTTTATGAAAGGAGTCAGAGGGAGAACGGGGTTTTGTCTTAGCAGCATGGCTACAGGCGCTGATAGCAGCGAGTATGTGTGTGCGCAGCTTGGTCAAGCCCCTCCCCCTCCCCCCATGGCCCACCCCCACCCTCTACCCTTCCCCGCCTCCTGCTTCTCATTAGCAAAACGACGCACTGGGAAAAGCGCTGAAATGGGGCTTTCTCCCAGGAGGCTATATTTACGTGCCGAGGGTTCATTTCGAGAAAGGCTGCGGATATAACATCCGGAAGCCTCCACGAGCCCGTTTAAAGCATCAACAAACCACCATGCCATGGGACCTTTAAATTGAGCAAGCATCCAGTGGAATTTATTTGCTGGTAAATAAATTTCCAGAACATATGCATGGATTAGCAACTTGCCCCAGTTATTTAAAACATATTCAAATAATGTTGTTAAAATAGCAGAAACAGGATTTATAATTAATTTGTAATGAGTTTATATAGTAGCTGTTTAACATTTTCCAACCCAGTGGACAGACCGTTACATGAATACTAACGATCAGTTCATCGATCTATTACAGACGAAAGGAGAAGTCTTAGAAACGCATTATTGCACGAAGTAAAAACTTAAAAGGTGTATTTGTAATCCAAAAGTGTTTCATTTCAGCAGACATTTTCACGCTTGGTTGTTTTTCATAATTCAATCGCATTTTCTGACCTTTAAAGGAATGAGGAAAGGGAACATCATCATCATTTTGGCTGAAATTGTTTTTCTCTATAATAAACTCACCGGCCACTTTACAGGGAGTGCAGAATTATTAGGCAAATGAGTATGTTGACCACATTACCCTCTCTATGCATGTTGGCCTACTCCAAGCTGCATAGGCTTGAAAGCCTCCTACCAATTAAGCATACCAGGTGATGTGCATCTCTGTAATGAAAAGGGGTGTGGTCTAATGACATCAACACCCTATATCAGGTGTGCAAAATTATTAGGCAACTTCCTTTCCTTTGGCAAAATGGGTCAGAAGAGGGATTTGACGGACTCAGAAAAGTAAAAAATAGTGACATATATTGCAAAGGGATGGAGCACTCTTAAAATTGCCCAGCTTTTGAAGCGTGACCATCGAACAATCAAGCGCTTCATTCAAAATAGTCAACAGGGTCGCAAGAAGCGCGTTGAAAAAAAAAGGCGCAAACTAACTGCCCGTGAACTGAGGAAAGTCAAGCGTGAAGCTGCCAAGATGCCACTCGCCACCAGTTTTGCCATATTTCAGAGCTGCAACATCACTGGAGTGTCAAAAAGCACAAGATGTGCAATACTCAGGGACACGGCCAAGGTAACAAAGGCTGAAAAACGACCACCACTGAACAAGACACACAAGATGAAACGTCAAGACTGGGCCAAGAAGTATCACAAGACTGATTTTTCTAAGGTCTTATGGACAGATGAAATGAGAGTGAGTCTTGATGGGCCAGATGGATGGGCTCGTGGCTGGATCAGCAAAGGGCAGAGAGCTCCAGTCCGACTCAGACGCCAGCAAGGTGGAGGTGGGGTACTGGTATGGGCTGGTATCATCAAAGATGAGCTTGTGGGACCTTTTTGGGTTGAGGATGGCGTCAAGCTCAACTCCCAGTCCTATTGTCAGTTTTTGGAAGACACCTTCTTCAAGCAGTGGTACAGGAAGAAGTCAGCATCCTTCAAGAAAAACATGATTTTCATGCAGGACAATGCTCCATCACACGCATCCAAGTACTCCACAGCATGGCTGGCCAGAAAGGGTCTAAAGGAAGAAAGATTAATGACGTGGCCTCCTTGTTCACCTGATCTGAACCCCATAGAAAACCTGTGGTCCCATATCAAATGTGAGATCTACAAGGAGGGGAAACAGTACACATCTCTGAACAGTGTCTGGGAGGCTGTGGTTGCTGCTGCACGCAATGTTGATCGCAAACAGATCAAAACACTGACCGAATCCATGGATGGCAGGCTTTTGAGTGTCCTTGTAAAGAAAGGCGGCTATATTAGTCACTGATTTTTTTTTGTTTGTTTGTTTTTGAATGCCAGCAATGTATATTAGTGAATGTTGAGTTGTTATATTGGTTTCCCTGGTGAAAATAAATGAGTGAAATGGGTATATGTTTGTTTTTTGTTAAGTTGCCTAATAATTATGCACAGTTATAGTCACCTGCACACACAGATATCCTCCTAAGATAGCTAAAACTAAGAAAGCCCTACTCCAACTTCCAAAAATACTCAGCTTTGATATTTATGAGTCTTTTGGGTTCATCAAGAACATAGTTGTTTTTCAATAATAAAACTAATCCTCAAAAATACAACTTGCCTAATAATTCTGCACTCCCTGTAATAGGAACTCGTTTTTGATTCTAAGATTCCTGTTCTTGGCTGGCAGGACTCTGGAACCCAATGTGCTCTTGTGCTGTTGCATGCTGAGATGCTTTTCTGCTCACCACAGTTGTAAAGAGTTGCTACGAGTTACTATATCCTTCCTGGCAGCTCGAACCA
The DNA here is from genome assembly GCF_027579695.1 of Neoarius graeffei. Classification (NCBI taxonomy): domain Eukaryota; kingdom Metazoa; phylum Chordata; class Actinopteri; order Siluriformes; family Ariidae; genus Neoarius; species Neoarius graeffei. Next base: position 79,280,264 of record NC_083575.1, read on the forward strand.
ATCTGGCTATTTTCCTCTGACCCTCTCTTATCAACGAGACGTTTGTTTCCACCCACAGAACTGTCGCTCACTCAGCTGAATGTTTTCTGTTTTTCGCACCATTCTGTTTGTGTAAACTCTAGAGACTGTTGGGTGTGAAACCCCCGGGAGATCAGCAGCTTCTGAAATACTCAAACCAGTCCAGTTTTTCCCATTCTGATGTTTGAAGTGAAGATTGACTGAAGCTCTTGATTTGTATCTGCACAATTTAACGCGTTGTGATGCTGTCCAGGGATTTGGCTGATTACAGAACTGCATCAAACAGCAGGTGGATGTCTGGGTGTTCCTAATAAAGTGGCCATTTGGCGAAATCATAGGGTACGTTATGACAACAGATGTCGATAACAAGAAACTCCAGGCTTTTCATATGTCCGTATATTAAAATACTGTAAAGCAAGTCATGAGCCATAAACGTGTCATTGTTGCCAGGTGAACGTTTAAGGGGATTGATCTACAAAGCTGCTCGCCATTTTCCCGAGCTAAACCTGGTTTTCTTCTCCTGTTCCTCTAAAATAAGATGTCAGTGGCTCTGAAATGAACAGGAGGTTCTGAACTCTCCCAGGCACTCTACGTTTCTCTCCTTTCTGTATCATATAAACTTTAGAGAATGGAAACCGGTCAAGTTAATCCCCATTGACAAGCCTGTTCCAGTCCGACATTAAATTAGGAATTCTTAGATCCTTGAGCCTGAAAACCTGAGTCACCTGTGAGGAATAATTCAGAGAGTCGACCGGACAGCAGACGGAGATCACTGGCAGGGAAGCACAGACGTACTCGGTGGGCGCTTTATCGCAGTGGGATCTTATTCAGGGTGGTCTGATTTCAAACAAAGTGTAGAGTTTGTTCTGCTTTGACGGGATTGATTCTGTGAGATTTAGCTTGGTGATTCTAAATTTAACCCTGAGTCCGTTTTACACTACAAACCCAGTTTCGTTTTGCAGATTAGATGGTCGGACGGAGGCAAGCATAAGAACATTCCCAAGAATAATCTTTCAAGTCAAGTCAACTTTATTGTCAAATATGCTATACATGCTCGACATACAGCACAGATGAAATATCGGGTCCTCTCTGACCCACGGTGCAAACAGGCAATGCAATAAATAAAAATAGAATAATTGAAAAAAACAAACGATATGAACAGTATAAACACTCTAGATAGGAACTAGACATAGACTAAACACTCAAACAATATAAACAGTATAAATAAACAGTATAAACACTAGATAAGAACAAGACATAGACTAAACACTCAGACAATATAAACAGTGTAAACACTAGATAAGAACTACACACAGACTAAACACTCAAACAGACAGTATAAACAGTATAAACACTCTAGATATGAACTAGACGTAGACTAAACACTCTATATATATATATACACACACACACACAAATTGGTTCAAATAACCAAACAGTCAAGGGCACTTGAGGTATAGCAGGTAAACATGAAATAAGCAGTATAAACAAACTAGCAGCTGTTAAGGTGAGGTAGTGCGGAATAGTGCAAATGAGCGAGGTAAAGTGAGATGTGCGGTCCCTGAGTTCAGTGCGTTAATGAACGATGAGGTGTGTGTGCTGGGGGGGAGGAACTGTGAGGGTGACATGTCAGATGCTGAAGGGGGGGCAGGGGGGTGTGCGAGCAGGATCTGTGGCAGGGGGCAGAGGGGGGAGGAGGGGCAGAACAGGGAGGGAGTTGAGCCTCCTGACCGCCTGGTGAAAGAAACTGTTCTTGAGCCTGCTGGTTTTGGCCCGGAGACTCCGCAGTCTCCTCCCCGATGGCAGCAGGCTGAAGAGGCTGTGAGATGGGTGGGTGGGTGGGGTCACCTGCAATCCTGATGGCTTTGCAGGTGAGGCGGGAGTTATAGATATCCATAAGAAAAGGGAGAGAGACACCAATGATCCTCTCAGCTGCTCTCACGATGCGCTGCAGAGTCTTGCAGCAGGACACGGTGCAGGCGCTGTACCACACGGTGATGCAGCTGGTCAGGATGTCCTCGATGGTGCCTCTGTAGAAAGTGTGCATGATGGGGGCCGGGACTCTTGCTCTCCTCAGTTTGCGGAGGAATTACAGACGCTGTTGGGCTTTTTTGGCCAGTGATGCGGTGTTGTTGCTCCAGGACAGGTCTTCAGAGATGTGCACACCCAGAAACTTGGTGCTGCTCACCCTCTCCACTGCAGCACCGTCGATAGTTAGTGGAGCATGCTGGGTGTGCTGTCTCCTGAAGTCCACAGCAATCTCCTTCATCTTCTCCACGTTCAGACGGAGATTTTGTTGTCCTTGCACCACATGGCCAAGCGGTTCACCTCACTCCTGTAGATTGTCTCATCGCCATTGTTGATGAGACCCACCACAGTCGTGTCATCCGCAAACTTAATGAAGAGATTTGAGCTGGATGTTGGTGTGCAGTCGTTTCTTTATTTATCCTAACTCTTAGCACAGACACAAATAAGTGCTCTTTCAAGTGCAGCTGGGATTCCTGCACGATTTCTCATGTTCCAACAACAGCAACCCAATCCAGTCCAATCCAACTGACTCCTCTGCTTCTTCACTGCTCCCATTATACAGCCTTCTAACTGCTGACTCTGCACATTCTCACTCTCACTGCTTTTTAAACGAATGTGTATTATTATTATCCCCGCCACGAAGTGTGCAGGGGGATATAGGAATGGAGTCCGTCCAGCTGTCCATTGCGATCTGGACAAGTTTTCTCAGAAACTACATAAGCTATCGGTGAAACTTTGCGTGCTCATACTACTGACAAAAGCTGGGTAGCGTTTTATGAAGGTGTCATAGCACTTACGACATCATAAGCCAATATTAAAACAATGGGCTTATAAGGGTGTAAATGTTAAGAGGTTTTCATACAATGCTCGTGGCGAGGGATAGCGATGACCATGTCTTCTTGTTTCTACTACCTTCTAATAGCGCATCCTGAAGTGTTTTATTCCCCTTATAAACCAGCAGTTTGCCAATGCAAAGGACACGTCATACTTTTTACTTGTTGATGGATACTTTTGATGTTGTGAAACATCCAGAGCTAAGGATGTTCCTCTTATCGCTTTTGTTATAGCAGCTATATACTCACCTGTCTCACTTTTTTGGTCTTCTGAAAAAAAATTATATAATATATATATATATGGGGCGGCACGGTGGTGTAGTGGTTAGTGCTATCGCCTCACAGCAAGAAGGTTCTGGGTTCGAGCCCCGTGGCTGGCGAGGGCCTTTCTGTGTGGAGTTTACATGTTCTCCCCGTGTCCGCGTGGGTTTCCTCCGGGTGCTCCGGTTTCCCCCACAGTCCAAAGACATGCAGGTTAGGTTAACTGGTGACTCTAAATTGACCGTAGGTGTGAATGTGAGTGTGAATGGTTATCTGTGTCTATGTGTCAGCCCTGTGATGACCTGGCGACTTGTCCAGGGTGTACCCCGCCTTTCACCTGTAGTCAGCTGGGATAGGCTCCAGCTTGCCTGCGACCCTGTAGAAGGATAAAGCGGCTAGAAATAATGAGATTTTATATATATATATATATATATATATATATATATATATATATATATATATATATCACACAGACACACCATGGTTCTAACTAGGCCTTTTCAGCATATCGGGTCGATACGCAATGTTTCCTTACTGCTACATGTGCAGGACTGATCAACAGTTATCGGAAACGTTTAGTTGCAGTTATTGCTGCACAAGGGGGTCACACCAGATACTGAAAGCAAAGGTTCACATACTTTTGCCACTCACAGATATGTAATATTGGATCATTTTCCTCAATAAATAAATGACCAAGTATAATATTTTTGTCTCATTTTGTTTAACTGGGTTCTCTTTATCTACTTTTAGGACTTGTGTGAAAATCTGATGATGTTTTAGGTCATGTTTATGCAGAAATATAGAAAATTCTAAAGGGTTCACAAACTGTCAAGCACCACTCTGTGTGTGTGTGTGTGTGTGTGTGTGTGTGTGTGTGTGTGTGTGTGTGTGTGTACACACATCACACAGCTTGTCATGTTGAAACTTTCATGCATAAATTATTCAGACACCACATCTACAGACTCTTTTTGGATTTTTCTCTTAAAAAAAAAACTACTTGCAGTAAAACTACATGATGTTTAAGTCTAAATATCATCTCATCTCATTATCTCTAGCTGCTTTATCCTGTTCTACAGGGTTGCAGGCAAGCTGGAGCCTATCCCAGCTGACTACGGGCGAAAGGCAGGGTACACCCTGGACAAGTCTCCAGGTCATCACAGGGCTGACACATAGACACAGACAACCATTCACACTCACATTCACACCTACGCTCAATTTAGAGTCACCAGTTAACCTAACCTGCATGTCTTTGGACTGTGGGGGAAACCGGAGCACCCGGAGGAAACCCACGCGGACACGGGGAGAACATGCAAACTCCGCACAGAAAGGCCCTCGCCGGCCACGGGGCTCGAACCCGGACCTTCTTGCTGTGAGGCGACAGCGCTAACCACTACACCACCGTGCCACCCGTCTAAATATCAAATAAATTTAAACAGATTAATCATGAGGAAAAAGGCTAAAACAATATTCCTGAAAAAAATTAATTAAATTTTTTTTTCTTTTACATTCAGGTCTAAAATATGTATTGCTGAAGACAAACTTTATAAATATTGTTTCTGAACATTAAAATTCAGGTGGTTTAGGTTGCCTGATGCCATGAAGTATTTAAAAGAAAAAAATCAGAGGCATTCAGCGGAGTCAGGGAGGAAACTTTTTTTTTCCCACTTTTTCCACTTTTTTGTTATTTATTTTTCTTATTTTATATAGAAATTTAGTTTAGCTTTTGAAGGACAGCTCATCTAAAGAGCTACAGAAGTTTAAGTTAATTTACAGTAACACACTCAAGTGATTTGGAGGTGATTTGCATCTTATATTTACCTAAACTATAAAAAGATCCTTAAAGGGGAACTGAAGGCAAATTTTTATTATCAAAATTCTATTTATCTCGTTATTAAATATCGGAATGCATTTTTGATCGCTATTTTGTCACTGCTATAGCAAGTTATGAGTGTTTGAAATATGCTCTGTAATATATCAGTCCATATGTCAAAGCAATGGCCGTAAACGAGATGCGTTGAGACCTGTGCGAGACATCGTAGGACGGAAGTAAAACGTACAGCGGAAATCAAAGTGACCGACATCTGCCAACGTTGTCAAAAGACGCGCGCGCCCTCTTTCGAATGCTGATGTAATCAAGCCGGAAGTTTTGTTGGTTTTGATAGCAATCAGGAAAGTTTGAAAAAAGTAGGCAGTAATCGTCATTTAAACTTGTTTTTGTACAATGTTTTATTTGGAAAACAGTTTTCAAAATGGCGGCACTGACACCTGGCTGACACTTCTTCACGTTTCGAAGTCTCGCACAAGTCTCGTGAAGATCGCGCGGATAAGCGACGCCTGCCGTGGACCAAACGAACTAAATTCGACACGGCTAAAAACCGAACAGGCCGATAAGTCTCATCTCATCTCATTATCTCTAGCCGCTTTATCCTTCTACAGGGTCGCAGGCAAGCTGGAGCCTATCCCAGCTGACTACGGGCGAAAGGCGGGGTACACCCTGGACAAGTCGCCAGGTCATCACAGGGCTGACACATAGACACAGACAACCATTCACACTCACATTCACACCTACGGTCAATTTAGAGTCACCAGTTAACCTAACCTGCATGTCTTTGGACTGTGGGGGAAACCGGAGCACCCGGAGGAAACCCACGCGGACACGGGGAGAACATGCAAACTCCACACAGAAAGGCCCTCGCCGGCCCCGGGGCTCGAACCCGGACCTTCTTGCTGTGAGGCGACAGCGCTAACCACTACACCACCGTGCCGCCCTAGGCCGATAAGTATAATATTTAATTGCAATTAGTTGCCAGTACGAGTCACGATATAAGGTTACTAAAACCGAAAACGTAATTGAATAACACGTTAATTAAGAAATAACGCAAGTTTTAAAATGACTTCAGTTCCCCTTTAAATTGACTGACTGTCTATAAGTGTTGAAACTGTTAAACAAGAAACAGCAAAGTTTCCCAGTGTTGGAAAACGTACAGCTTTACCTCCAACTGTTCCAAAATGCTGACACTGGATTCTCCTTCCATCAGTGCTTAAATACAAATCTCCTCACAGAAAACGTCAACAATGACACTTTTTGTTAATATCCATTTATGTTTGCGTTTCCTTGTCTCTAACTAATCAGAATCAAGAATTCGACAGCACTGTGTTAAATGGTTACATAGCATTTTGGATCAATTCTTAAAAAAAAGTCTCAGCTCAAACTTGAACAAGTACAACATTGGAGAAAACGTCCTGTAGTGTCACCATTGAGTCAGTGCTTACAGGCTGCATCACCGCTTGGTTTGGCAACTGCAGCTCACAAGACCGTAAAGCACTTCTTCAAAGAGTGGTACGATGCGCTGAACACCTCATCAAAAAGCTCCACTACCATGCCTGTCTGACATCTACACACACCGGTGCAAGTCCAGGGCAAAGCGGATTATCACAGACACCTCCCACCCGCACAATAAACTTTTCCAGTGGCTCCATTCAGGCGAACGCCTCCGTAGCCATATGGTCAGGACTGAAAGGCTGAGGATGAGTTTTTTCCCACAGGCCATTAGGATACTGAATGAGGCCTGAGCACCATCTCTGTCACTTTAAGCCTAGGTCACAACCGGACGTACGATTTTTTTGGCAGTACGATTTTTGGCGTTTCCCAAATCGCTGCGGTTTTTTTGTTCGTGGAGAAAGACGCACGTTGGCCGTAAGTTTGTCTTGCAACCTGAAAAAAACGTAAGCGCCCGTAGAGTTTGTTTGACATGACAAAGAACCTCTGCGGCCAGTCTACGGCTCGAAAATCAGCACATCACACGCGCGCCCTCCGTGCGTTTCTTGCATTTTTTGCACGTAGACCAGCCGTAGGAGCACGTACAGCCGGTTGTGACCGAGGCTTTACTGCATCTGCACTTTACAATCTACAACTAACAGTAACAACTTATCTATGTTTATCTACGTGTCTATACAGCTTGCGTTGTTTGTTACCGCGCCCGCGATGGAGTAAGCGGGGTGAGGTGTTGTAATCAGCGCGGTTGGTTGGTTTGTTTGTGTGTGTCTGTCTGTCTGTCTGTTAGCAATCTAGCGTCTAGACTGTTGCACCAATTGACTTCTGATTTTCAGGCTAGGTGGGCAATGGTCCGTAGATTACCTGATTAAATTTTGGGGGTAATCGGGTCAAGGTGAAGGTCAAGGTCACCCGGAAAGGTCAACCTTTCGGTCAAAATAACATATTTTCCATTATAACTCAAAAACGGTTGCCGATAGACAAATGTTTACTATTATGAGCATATAGGAATTCCAATATGGCCTTTCATTTGGCACCATGATCTTTGACCTTGAATGACTTTGAAAGGCCAAATTTAAGGTCATGGATTTTCAGAGGGCTGTTACGTGAAAATGGTTGATGGTCGACAGATGTTTACCCTTATCAACTTATAGGAAGTGCCTTATGGGCTTTCATTTGGCACCATGATCTTTGACCTGGAATGACTTTGAAATGTTAAACTCAAGGTCATGGATTTTCATAGGACTATAACCTGACAGCTGATGATTGAGGAATATTAGCATTATCAACATATAGGTATAAAGTAAGTGCTGCCGGGCGAGGTTTGATTTGCCTGGCAGCACTTGTTTTTATTATTATTATTTATTTTTAAAGAGGTTTATGCACAGTACTGTGCAGAGTTGTTTTGCCATGCACAACAATTCACTGCCATTGTTTTTATACGATTGTGCATGTGACAAGTTACCTACCCACCCACCCACCCACCCACCCACCTACCTACCAACCAACCAACCAACCAACCAACCATTTACCGAAGGGGATCACATACTTCCTTTGCCATATAACCATTAACACACTACTACTGAGAATTACTTTCAGCAAAATACAAAACTCCTTTTAACAACCAAAATCTGAATTTGTACTACAAAGCAAGGAAAATATAAACCCATGCTTGCCTAAGGGCCACTAGTACTGGGAACCTTTATGAGCAAATATAGTGAGAAAGTACAACTGAAGTCGATATCGTATGGCATAAATAAAAGTGGTCATAACCTGGGCTTAATTGGTCACCCTCTTTTCAACACTGTTAACTTTTTTTCTGTGCTAAATACAGGGTGTTTAAAAATTTTTTTATATGATTTGAGATGTAAATATCCCAGAAACTATATAGTCTAGGCAGATGAAACTGAACAGGCTTAATGTTAAGCAATATAAGATTTATTCCTCAAAATATGAATGAGAAATTCAAAGGTATGTGGATTCCATGAATGATTTCACAAATTTTTGAGCGTACTCTAAATGCCTTTTCCAGCGAATGGCATTTCTATACCTAAAAAGATAAAAACATCTCATTATCTCTAGCCGCTTTATCCTGTTCTACAGGGTCGCAGGCAAGCTGGAGTCTATCCCAGCTGACTACGGGCGAAAGGCGGGGTACACCCTGGACAAGTCGCCAGGTCATCACAGGGCTGACACATAGACACAGACAACCATTCACACTCACATTCACACCTACGGTCAATTTAGAGCAGGGATGCCATGGTTACAGCCCGCGGGCCGGAAGTGGCCCGATTGGACATCACATCCGGCCCGTGGTTGATATGGGAGAGCCATTTTTTAATTAAAAAATGTAATAAAATAAACTTTCATCTAATGGTTTTTCCTTTAAAAAATTCAATCTGACGTTTTATTTTTATTCAATTTTCGTGGAATTATTTCAGTTTGTCTTTTGCTGCTGCCCGCCTCAGCTGCTGCAGCGCGTGCGCTGACCAGGATGTTCGCCTACGGACGAACATCCTGATGCAAATGGAACTGATTGAACTGCAGTGTTGTGCACTGTTGAAGGATAAGTACACATCTGTTGCAATCGAATCATTCTACAAATACTTGCCGCCAGAGTACCCAGTTATGACGGCATTTGCAGGCAAAATATTGTGTATGTTCGGGACAACATATTTATGTGAGCAGGCCTTTTCTGTGATGAATATTAATAAATCAAAACTGCATAATCACCTGACAAGCTAGTGAAAGTTAAAAGGTGTCTAGTTTTGACAAGTACAACCCCGATTCCAAAAAAGTTGGGACAAAGTACAAATTGTAAATAAAAAGGGAATGCAATGATGTGGAAGTTTCAAAATTATATATTTTATTCAGAATAGAACATAGATGACATATCAAATGTTTAAACTGAGAAAATGTATCATTTAAAGAGAAAAATTAGATGACTTTAAATTTCATGACAACAACACATCTCAAAAAAGTTGGGACAAGGCCATGTTTACCACTGTGAGACATCCCCTTTTCTCTTTACAACAGTCTGTAAACGTCTGGGGACTGAGGAGACAAGTTGCTCAAGTTTAGGGATAGGAATGTTAACCCATTCTTGTCTAATGTAGGATTCTAGTTGCTCAACTGTCTTAGGTCTTTTTTGTCGTATCTTCCGTTTTATGATGCGCCAAATGTTTTCTATGGGTGAAAGATCTGGACTGCAGGCTGGCCAGTTCAGTACCCGGACCCTTCTTCTACGCAGCCATGATGCTGTAATTGATGCAGTATGTGGTTTGGCATTGTCATGTTGGAAAATGCAAGGTCTTCCCTGAAAGAGACGTTGTCTGGATGGGAGCATATGTTGCTCTAGAACCTGGATATACCTTTCAGCATTGATGGTGTCTTTCCAGATGTGTAAGCTGCCCATGCCACACGCACTAATACAACCCCATACCATCAGAGATGCAGGCTTCTGAACTGAACGCTGATAACAACTTGGGTCGTCCTTCTCCTCTTTAGTCCGAATGATACGGTGTCCCTGATTTCCATAAAGAACTTCAAATTTTGATTCGTCTGACCACAGAACAGTTTTCCACTTTGCCACAGTCCATTTTAAATGAGCCTTGGCCCAGAGAAGACGTCTGCGCTTCTGGATCATGTTTAGATACGGCTTCTTCTTTGAACTATAGAGTTTTAGCTGGCAATGGCGGATGGCACGGTGAATTGTGTTCACAGATAATGTTCTCTGGAAATATTCCTGAGCCCGTTTTATGATTTCCAATACAGAAGCATGCCTGTATGTGATGCAGTGCCATCTAAGGGCCCGAAGATCACGGGCACCCAGTATGGTTTTCCGGCCTTGACCCTTACGCACAGAGATTCTTCCAGATTCTCTGAATCTTTTGATGATATTATGCACTGTAGATGATATGTTCAAACTCTTTGCAATTTTACACTGTCGAACTCCTTTCTGATATTGCTCCACTATTTGTCGGCGCAAAATTAGGGGGATTGGTGATCCTCTTCCCATCTTTACTTCTGAGAGCCGCTGCCACTCCAAGATGCTCTTTTTATACCCAGTCATGTTAATGACCTATTGCCAATTGACCTAATGAGTTGCAATTTGGTCCTCCAGCTGTTCCTTTTTTGTACCTTTAACTTTTCCAGCCTCTTATTGCCCTTGTCCCAACTTTTTTGAGATGTGTTGCTGTCATGAAATTTCAAATGAGCCAATATTTGGCACGGAATTTCAAAATGTCTCACTTTCGACATTTGATATGTTGTCTATGTTCTATTGTGAATACAATATCAGTTTTTGAGATTTGTAAATTATTGCATTCCATTTTTATTTACAATTTGTACTTTGTCCCAACTTTTTTGGAATCGGGGTTGTAAAATGTAGCTGAAGTAGGTTTGTCTTCCCATTCATCATATTCCTGTGTGATATGGTTGGGAGGGAATAAAATGGGTTGGATTTTACTGATGTATGCTGTACAGTAGGCTAATGCCATAGGCATGGGTTTGTGAAAATGTGGGTTGGAGTTGTATGACTGGCAAAGGAAACGTGCCATCTGTTGTTGAGCCAATGTAATGTGAGGTCATATCTGGCTTTTTTCAAGAACCTTACGTTTTTCTACTGAATATTAAGTCACTTTGCTTATTTTTTGGATTGCTTTGTTCTGGCACTTAGTTCTGTGACTTGTTTAGGAGTGTTTGGCCTTGACTTTTTTTAATTGGCCTAATTTTGGCCTAACAATGCTTTTATGTGTAAGCCTTCAATAAATATGATCAAAATAATTTACAGTTTACTCTTGTTATTTGTAGAAAATGTGTTGGCATTGGCACCTAGTCTATTTTGTTGCATTTCTAATTTATAAATGTGGACTACTTGCATGGATATGTCCGTGTCACGTTTTCAAAGGGTAAATATCTGCTATGTAATTGTATGTCTCATTGTGAGGCTATTGTGGTGCCAATACAATTCCTTTTCGATGTGTTGTTGGCATCATTTTAAAAACAGTATATCCATGTGTTGAGTTACCTAAGGTGTAATTCGGCCCCTGAGGTCCCACTTAAAAAAATCTGGCCCCCTAACCAATTTCACCCTGGCATCCCTGATTTAGAGTCACCAGTTAACCTAACCTGCATGTCTTTGGACTGTGGGGGAAACCGGAGCACCCGGAGGAAACCCACGCAGACATGGGGAGAACATGCAAACTCCACACAGAAAGGCCCTCGCCGGCCACGGGGCTCAAACCCGGACCTTCTTGCTGTAAGGCGACAGCGTTAACCACTACACCACCGTGCCGCCCACAAAAAACATTCAACATAAAATTTTGACCTGTTTCCACACATGCTGTTAAAATCTGAGGTCAATTGAACAAGAATTGGCAAAGTTATTAGACTGTGAAATGATATCAAATTTTTTGAAACGCCCTGTATATGTCTAAATGTGGAATTTTAGATTTAAAAAAAAAAAATCAAAAGCTCTTTGCAATGCATTTGAGTGGTGGTTTTATAACTATCCAAATTAGAACATTATAAAAGAGAAATTCTTCAGATGACTAGCTAAACGTTTTGATAGTATTACTCAAATACGTGGAAGGTTTTCTAATCACACAGAATTTGACATTTTCTGGTTCTCCTGACCAAATTCTTTTAAATTAGCTTTTCTCATTCCCCATAGTCAATAATTTTTTTTGAATCATGCTCTCAGTTGCGTGAGAAGTTGTTGCTTGGTGCCACTGTGTATTTTTAGTTCAATTTCAGGCCACCTTCGCCTCGTTTCTTTCGGCTTCGAGGCACCTCCAGTTTTAATGGTCGTCCTTGTGCTTGGAGCCGGAGCATGTTCCGCTTGTGCATTTGATGCAGTGCTGCTTGCCTTCACGCTCCATTAGCCAGAGACGGAGTGGAGTGCTACTACAGAGGTGTTATTAGTACACCACTGGGACATGATGGAGGAATGTTTGCTTTCAGGGAAGTTTATATATATATATATTTTTCTACTGGGGACTTTAATGGCACAACAAAACCCAGTCGATTATGACCAGTTGACGCTTGATCAAGTTTGATGCTCCACTTTGGTGGGAGAACATGGTCCTGAATGATCAGCGCTGGTTTTAGGACAGTTTTAATGTTTAGCTCGATCGAGGCTTGATTTTTACTCCAGGATTTGTCTCCGTAATTGCTCAGTACTCTCTATAGCTGCTTTGAGCCAGAGGGGAACCGTCAGGGCCTTCTAGGCCTTCCAGAGAAGGCCCGGACATATCAGCATTTCAAATGTTATATTTAATTTCTTTCATTCTTTCATAATTTCATTCTAATTATTCTCTTTTAATTCTAATTCAGCCTCATTTTCTATCAAACTTGCTTCAGAAATGAAAGGGTTACTGTCCCGAAAATGTTAAAATCAAGTTATCCGATGAAATTCTTTTGTTTGTTGTGTCTAGGCTGAGAAAAGTTTAGAGCTGCTCACTCATTGGTTAGGACTTAATTGCCGGGACAGAAGGCCATGGCAGTGTATGTTTATGTAAGAAGTGACAGATGAATTAACCAATCAGATTTTGATTTATAGTGGGAGGGACCAAAAATTTATCGTCCTAGGCCTTCTCAAAGGCCAACGTGAGCTTAACTGCAAGTCGGTGCCATCAGCACAGCAGTGAAGGGACCTTCCAGCCGGTGTAGCATTCATCAGTAGTGTTATCAAATGCTAATAAAGCAGTCAAATCAGTGCTATTGAGAACAAGTAGCACAGGCTAACGACCGAAAAACCAAGATTTCTGTCTCTAGACTTTTATTCCACTCACGCTCCCCATAGTATTTTCACTCATACTCAAGTATTCATTTTTTCTCTGTGTAATTTACTTAGTTACTTTTAAAATCAGCATCGGGAGCTATACACAACGGAGCGACTGGGCAGCCTGCCACTAATCCCTTGCAAAATCCTTTGCTGTGTTGCTTTTTTGGTGTGTCTGGCTAAGTTTTGGCTGAGCTCAAGCCCCAGCTCTAATAGTAACGGTTTGACACTGCTTTGAGCCTTGTGTTGAATCAAGTATCAGAAATAGTTGCATGATGGGAAATCTGGTACGTACTGCACACCATCATGAAGACTCATGAGAAACCAATCCAGGATTCTCTTGGTACAGTGGATGGTATTGGAACAAGTTAGCAGATTGTTGGAAAATAAATTTGATTGCTTTTTTTTTTTTTTATCACTTGCAACTTGGCAGTGTGATGCTCATAATAATTTCTCAAACTGATACCAATTAACAGGCTCGTTTAAAAAAAAAAATAATAATAAAGCTTTTCAGACATGTAGACTAATTACATGGCGTATGTCCATGCCTCATTGGCAGGGCTGACTTGAAGGACTGAGAGTGATTGCATGCAACATTCATGAGTCAGGGGAGTCGGAACGTCTTCTTCCATCTCCGCTCGCTCTCCCCTTGCCACTCTTGCATCTGTCTTGTGGACTCTCTGTCTTGCAGCGTTTTGAGTCACATTTACATTCTTCCTCATGTTCCTGTTCCTGTCAGATTTCTCTCCCCCTCCCTTGCTGAGAAAAGTGATCAGACACACCGTGACCCAGTAGCTGAATCCATCCTCTTCACTTTCTCTCTATAATGTGAGGAAACGCTTGCATTGGGGATCATTTGAATAGCAGCCCAGTCACACTAGAGCACCTCATTAGACACCCTGTCACTAACTGAGGAGAAAGTGAACAGAGAATCGGAGAGAATGAAAAGGATTGCGAGTCCTATTTTGTTTCTATCCATCTCTAATCCAGTGAATTCCCATATTATATTCTAAGTCATGGTTTAAGGTGCGTGATTTGGGTGAGGCTGTGTTATGTTTGTAGGAAGCAGCTAATCTAATCTTATGTTATCCTCAATAATCTCCTACTATAAGAGTGTAGGAGTGTAGGCTGTAGTTTTGATCATGGCCCATTCAGGAACAGACTTTGGGCCGTTGAAATTGAGAATTTGAATGAGTCCCCCCCCCCCCCCCCCCCCCCCCCCCCCCCCCCCCAAGGTCAAACAGCCTTAATTGGGAGAAAGAAAAAACAAAAACGCCAAAGATCGTTCCAAGGATGGCTGCATTTTTGATCTGAAGTTTTAGGTTTTTACCATTTTAATAGACTTCATTTTCATCCAGTTTAACCCCGAGGCAGTCTGATACTTCGGTTTCCCAACCACATGCACAATCACCAAATGGTCTCAAACAGCATTTCTCAATCCTGGCCATGAGCTTTGTTTTCTCTTCTGACTAGCCCAGTTTAACCTCAATCAGGCCTGTTATGCTGTGTTCACACTTATACCGGTATGAAAGTGGTTTAACTGTATCGATACAAAGTATACCGGTACAGTTTAGTGCATCTGTCCACACTAGCGAGAAATGTTTGCGGTTTTCTTTCACGGTAGTTGAAATGCGCGTGCGCGAAATGTTTCCGTGGTTACCGAGTAACTTCCTTCCGAGAATATGGCGGATGAAACAACGTGTGTGTGCTTTTTTGTTGTCAGTGTACAGTCTGTATTTCTGGTGGTCATTTATTCAGTCGAATCGTATAAAACACGCGAGGCAGTTGAGAAAGAAACAAAGAAAACGAATCTCCCTTTCTCCCCCCTCACTTTCTCCCTCTTCCCTTCTCTTCCCCTCCCTTTCTCCCTCTTTCCTTCTCTTCCCCTCCCTTTCTCTCCCTTTTCCCCCTTCCTCCTTTCTTCCTCCCTCCCTCCCCCCTTTCTTTGCTCCATGTAGCTCCACAGTCGTTTTGAGCCGTTTTGACGTTTTATTTACAGCTGGAAAGCACGGGCGTATTGTATTGTATGAATAACCTGGAAGATGTAGGAATGGTTCATTGCACATGCGCATTATATTTGTATCGATACAGAACCGCTTCATCTGTCCACACTACAGCGAAGCGCTACAGTACCGATACTGTACCGGTATGAAACCCATACATTTGTGGGTTTCGTACCGATGCAGTTATACTGCTACAGTACCGGTATAGTTGCTAGTGTGGACAGGTGTTGCGGTACGAAAGTAGTTTCGTATCGGTACAAAATCCCTAGTGTGGACAGGGTATTAGTCGGGGTGTTAAGGTGAGAAATTGTTCACTTTGTGATAGAAGCATGAAATTTGGCACACTAGCTCAAGTTGATATATATTGATATAATTCTAGATATGGGGGCATTTCAAATTCAGCTTCTAAACCATGGAATACGCATGTGCAAAATCGGCCCAACATGAAAACGAGGCTAAACGAATTTTCTTTTGTTTTCAAGGTATTTTTTTTATAAGATTGCTTACAAAAAATGACACATTGATTTATTGAATGTCGACCTCACAAATACCCTGTGTCCGAAATCACTCCCTACTCACTATATAGGGCACTATATAGTGAGGACGCCATTTTGTAGTGCTGTCTGAATGTATAGTGAGGATTATTACACCCTATATAGTGCACTCAATGCATCACAAAAAGTAGTGTACAACCAATGGTCACTAACCAAAGCAATATATCCCATCATGCATTGCGGTCGCGCTGAAAGAAATCAAATTAAAAGTCTCAAATTTGATTTAATAAAAGGCAGCGGCAAAGAAGAAAGTATTCAGCCTTGATTTAAAAAAAACTGAAAGATGCAGGTACTTTGTATTTATTAATGTGGGAAATACGCTCAGTATAATCTGGATTTATCACAAAAACACATGCATGTATTTATTATTTTGAAAACCCACCAGCCGCCTGATCTGGCACGTTTTAATTGTGTGACAGTAATGACGTAAATACCAGCGCGACGGAGTAGTGTCCGAAAGCGTTTTTTAATTTTCATTTTACCAAGGAGATCACTATATAGTCCTCTATAGAGTAATTCCCTATATAGGGAGTAGTGAACGAGTGAGCGATTTCGGACACAGGGATAGAGAATTTCTTGTTCTCAAAGATATCACGTGATTAGTCACATGACAAGTCACATGACCTAGGGATACAGTATTAAGTAAATAAAAAGGCTGCCAGAAGAGCAGTTTTGCAGTTCAAAGTTTTAGCTGTTGATATGGATTCATATGATCATGTGATATCAAAAATATTGAAAAAAATACCTCTTTTGTCATTACTGATTACAATCCCCGCCACAGAAGCATAACGCTGTACACTGAAGATTAGCCTTCATACATTTACATCGACCCGAACACCATTTCTTGCAACCACAATGAATCAAATGCCCCCATATCTAGAATTATTATATACATCTACTTGAGCTAGTGTGCCAGATTTCATGCTTCTATCACAAAACGAACAATTCCATGTTTTTTTGTTGCTCAACAGCCGGACTATGTTAATTAGCTGATAAATTGAATCTGGTGAGTTGGGAGCAGGTTAAAGGTTAAACACCAAACTACACAAGGTCAGGACCAGGCCTGAGTAAGCTTGTCTAGTCCAATTCAGAGAATAGCGCCAAGGTCTAGAGGTGTTACACGTACAGGTAAGGTTCTCTTTACTCAGGTGCTTGGCTCATTGAAAATATCTCTTCCACACAGTAGAGTTATTATTATTATTATCTCGTTTGGTTTGTGAGTGTATTTTTAATAAGATTTGGTAGACCTATGCTAGAGATTTTTTTCACTACTGCATAAGAAGGACCAGTCTTGGTCTTCAAATTTTCAAGTGATGAGGACTCTTTGGGAAAATGCAATAGTCATGTTGTACATGAATTTGTTTGGTAGACTTTTTATCCAAATTGACTTGCAATTCAGCTGAGAAGATAAAGGGTTAAGGGCCATGCTTAAAGGAACAGTCCACCGTACTTCCATAATGAAATATGTTCTTTTCTGAATTGAGACGAGCTTATCCGTACCTCTCCGAGCTTTGCGCGACCTCCCAGTCAGTCAGACGCGCTGTCACTCCTGTTTACTCCTGTTAGCAATGTAGCTAGGCTCAGCATGACCAACGGTATTTTTGGGGGCTGTAGTTAGATGCGACCAAACTCTTCCACGTTTTTCCTGTTTACATAGGTTTATATGACCAGTGACATGAAACAAAGTTCAGTTAAAAAAATTGAAACGTGGCGATTTTCTATGCTATGGAAAGTCCGCACTATAATGACAGGCGTACTAACACCTTCTGCGCGCTTCGACAGCGCATTGATGGTCACTACTGAGCTCCGTATCAATGCGCTGTCGAAGTGCGCAGAAGGTGCTCCGGTTTCCCCCACAGTCCAAAGACATGCTGGTTAGGTTAACTGGTGACTCTAAATTGACCGTAGGTGTGAATGTGAGTGTGAATGGTTGTCTGTGTCTATGTGTCGGCCCTGTGATGACCTGGCGACTTGTCCAGGGTGTACCCCGCCTTTCGCCCGTAGTCAGCTGGGATAGGCTCCAGCTTGCCTGCGACCCTGTAGAACAGGATAAAGCGGCTAGAGACAATGAGATGAGATGAGATTTTGTTTTGTTTTTTTAACACTTTTTTTTTGACCACATAATTCCATATACGTTCCATATGTTATTTCATAGGTTTGATGTCTTCAGTATTGTTCTGCAGTGTAGAAAATAGTCCAAATACAGATAAACCTATGAATGAGAAGAGAATTTATTTTTGTCACATGTAAACTCAAACACAGCGAAATTCCTACTCTGCATTTACTGTAACCCATCTGAAGCAGTGCACGCACGCACACACATACATACCCAGAGCAGTGGGTAGCCATGCTACAGCACCCAGGGAGCCTTATTCAAGGTCACTTTGGCGATGAATACAGAGGGAGGGGAAAGTGCTGTTCATTCACTCTTCCTACATCTTTCCTGCTGGTGCAGGGAATTGTTCCAGCGACCCTTTGAGCCCAAGGCTACTTCTCTTTTAGGACATGACTGCCCCCAAGGTCAGGGGTGTACAAACTTTACAATTATTCCACAAAATCGAGTCATACATGAGTTGATGGCCTATGAGTCGCGTAGCACCGAGTCGGCTATAAGCCATGTATGACGAGATTGAGTGGAATAACTGTTTTATTCTCTCCACATTCACTGGATTTTGAGAAACGGAGCATTTTTATTTTTTGCAAATTCGATAAATAAAAACTTCATACAAAATGTCCGACAGAATCATTTCCTCTTAGGCGGACTTCTTAAAAACCTGTTCATGGCTGCACGAATTGACTTTAGTGGTGTTGTTTTTTTGTAGAAAGTGCCGTCTTGCCAAGGTATAGAATAGCTTTAGACATTTATTTAATTCTTCCTTGGACATTTCAGTGATGTAATTTTCAAACAACGTTGAGCTTTTGAACCAGTCTAAAAAAAATTTCAACAAATTTTAATGATTAAAGATGTAGAATGTAAACAAACCAGCGAAATGAAAGGAGCAATTTGTGAAAAATGCGACGATGATGATAATTCTTGGAAAATAAAAACAAGATACGTTCTTACCATCAAATACTTTCATTCCATATTTTGTTGCTTTTTTGTATTTTGGGGTTTTGTTTTCGAGTAGTTTTTAGTTCGTCCTCAGCTGCTTCTTCAACATGCTCCACCATTTTGTTTTTCTGTACTCATGGTATATGACCTGATATCCTAGTAGTAGAGTAGGCAATCAGAGTGCGCAATTACTCATTATATATATATATATATATATATATATATATATATATATATATATATATATATATACATACATACATACATACATACATACACAACCCCGATTCCAAAAAAGTTGGGACAAAGTATAAATTGTAAATAAAAACGGAATGCAATGATGTGGAAGTTTCAAAATTCCATATTTTATTCAGAATAGAACATAGATGACATATCAAATGTTTAAACTGAGAAAATGTATCATTTAAAGAGAAAAATTAGGTGATTTTAAATTTCATGACAACAACACATCTCAAAAAAGTTGGGACAAGGCCATGTTTCCCACTGTGAGACATCCCCTTTTCTCTTTACAACAGTCTGTAAACGTCTGGGGACTGAGGAGACAAGTTGCTCAAGTTTAGGGATAGGAATGTTAACCCATTCTTGTCTAATGTAGGATTCTAGCTGCTCAACTGTCTTAGGTCTTTTTTGTCGTATCTTCCGTTTTATGATGCGCCAAATGTTTTCTATTGGTGAAAGATCTGGACTGCAGGCTGGCCAGTTCAGTACCCGGACCCTTCTTCTACACAGCCATGATGCTGTAATTGATGCAGTATGTGGTTTGGCATTGTCATGTTGGAAAATGCAAGGTCTTCCCTGAAAGAGACGTCGTCTGGATGGGAGCATATGTTGCTCTAGAACCTGGATATACCTTTCAGCATTGATGGTGTCTTTCCAGATGTGTAAGCTTCCCATGCCACACGCACTAATGCAACCCCATACCATCAGAGATGCAGGCTTCTGAACTGAGCGCTGATAACAACTTGGGTCGTCCTTCTCCTCTTTAGTCCGAATGACACGGCGTCCCTGATTTCCATAAAGAACTTCAAATTTTGATTTGTCTGACCACAGAACAGTTTTCCACTTTGCCACAGTCCATTTTAAATGAGCCTTGGCCCAGAGAAGACGTCTGCGCTTCTGGATCATGTTTAGATACGGCTTCTTCTTTGAACTATAGAGTTTTAGCTGGCGACGGCGGATGGCACGGTGAATTGTGTTCACAGATAATGTTCTCTGGAAATATTCCTGAGCCCATTTTGTGATTTCCAACACAGAAGCATGCCTGTATGTGATGCAGTGCCGTCTAAGGGCCCGAAGATCACGGGCACCCAGTATGGTTTTCCGGCCTTGACCCTTACGCACAGAGATTCTTCCAGATTCTCTGAATCTTTTGATGATATTATGCACTGTAGATGATGATATGTTCAAACTCTTTGAAATTTTACACTGTCGAACTCCTTTCTGATATTGCTCCACTATTTGTCGGTGCAGAATTAGGGGGATTGGTGATCCTCTTCCCATCTTTACTTCTGAGAGCCGCTGCCACTCCAAGATGCTCTTTTTATACCCAGTCATGTTAATGACCTATTGCCAATTGACCTAATGAGTTGCAATTTGGTCCTCCAGCTGTTCCTTTTTTGTACCTTTAACTTTTCCAGCCTCTTATTGCCCCTGTCCCAACTTTTTTGAGATGTGTTGCTGTCATGAAATTTCAAATGAGCCAATATTTGGCATGAAATTTCAAAATGTCTCACTTTCGACATTTGATATGTTGTCTATGTTCTATTGTGAATACAATATCAGTTTTTGAGATTTGTAAATTATTGCATTCTGTTTTTATTTACAATTTGTACTTTGTCCCAACTTTTTTGGAATCGGGGTTGTGTGTATGTGTATATATATATATATATATATATATATATATATATATATATATATATATATATATATACACACACACACACACACACACACACACACACACCACCGTTCAAAAGTTTGGGGTCACCCAGACAATTTTGTGTTTTCCATGAAAAGTCACACTTTTATTTCCCACCATAAGTTGTAAAATGAATAGAAAATATAGTCAAGACATTTTTCTGGCCATTTTGAGCATTTAATCGACCCCACAAATGTGATGCTCCAGAAACTCAATCTGCTCAAAATAAGGTCAGTTTTATAGCTTCTCTAAAGAGCTCAACTGTTTTCAGCTGTGCTAACATGATTGTACAAGGGTTTTCTAATCATCCATTAGCCTTCTGAGGCAATGAGCAAACACATTGTACCATTAGAACACTGGAGTGATAGTTGCTGGAAATGGGCCTCTATACACCTATGGAGATATTGCACCAAAAATCAGACATTTGCAGCTAGAATAGTCATTTACCACATTAGCAATGTATAGAGTGTATTTCTGATTAGTTTAAAGTGATCTTCATTGAAAAGAACAGTGCTTTTCTTTCAAAAATAAGGACATTTCAAAGTGACCCCAAACTTTTGAACGGTAGTGTAATATATATATATGTGTGTGTGTGTGTACATGTATGTGTGTGTACTAGTAGTCCAAAGCTGAGTCACTTTTTTTTCCTCTGTAGAAATTGATATTGAACGCTGTGTCCGTGAATCCATCAACCTCTTCTGCTGGACTCCCAAGAGCACCACTTATCGGCAACACGCCCAGCCACCTAAACCCACCAGTGATGGCAACGGCTTTGGCAAGACTACAGCCTTCTACTCATCAGAGTATCAAGACCTACCAAACACAGACCTGGTGAGTGTGCTGAGTGTTTTCCTCATAAAATATGGTTGGGGGGGGAGTGAGGAAGTGTTGACTCATTCGAATACCATGGTGCAGTTCATTCATTTGGAGAAATGGCTCTTAGATTAGACTTTTGATGTTGGTGTAACACTAGCTGAGCCACCGGTTTGGGCTCAATGCCATATTTCCTGAGAATATTGAGTCCATTGCTCACTCTCAATAAAGTTCTGGACACAAATTAAACCCAATGCAAAACTAAATTGTTGCTCAACAGTGTCACTTGGAGTTCAGTAAGTTTAATTTAGTCCAGATTTTCAGGAGGTTGGTAATTGAATCTCCACTGAGATCATGCGAACCACACACATTCAGTTAGGAATAAATCCTTTCTCACTGTCAGGTTCTTAACCACAGATGGTATGATACATAAGGCGGATTTTTAAAGTGTGATGATTGATTTGTGGCTTTATTTGAGGAGAATATTTTTCATATTAACTTCGAAAGTTGGACATAGAACATGGTCAAAAGGAAAAAGGTGAAGAAATAGTTGTGTGTGGGAGAGTCAGGCTTATTAAAGCATATAGTCAAGAATTTATTGTGAATGTAATTAAGAAGCTTCATAAGAAGCTTACTGAATCTATTATCTACCACCCATAATTCATCGGTCTTAAACACACATTAAATTTTGTACATGACTTATTTTTGGTGTTCAATGCTGTCAGTAGGATTAACTATCAAAAGCATAATTAAATCCATAATGAGGCTTGAACTGTCAGAAAAAAAACCTAAGAAAAAATCAGCCCGAGTTTTGCCATTAAAACTATTCTGACCACACACATTCAGATAAGAATTCATCTTTTACCAGATGTGCCATCATATGTAGCAGATTTCTGAAATTGTGGGTTTGTGTTGTGGTGGGGGATTATAATGGTGACTTGGGAAGCAGTTGGAACATGACTTGGGAGTGGAGATTTCAAAATAAAGAGGTGAGAATGAGGAGAACTGTGTGTGGGTGGTGAAGTTTAGCAAACAATAAATGGCTGAAAAACAAGGAAGGAAACTACCAGACACTGTGTATATTAATTTTGGCATACTGTCCAAACATAGAAGAATGGGGTTTAATAGAGCCAGTATTCTGTCGTGATAAATGGGTCAGATGCAAAGCACCCTTTCTGAAGTCCATTAACATTCCCTCGATTTCTATTTTTTATTCTAGCTTGAGGTTTAAAAGCACTCTGCAGTATCTGTCTGTTGCACCAAGTTTGGAAGATTAATGTTTAACTAAGTGCGTTTTTATGGAGAATGTCTGGCCTGGATTTGAATTTCATCCTTCTAAGTTAATTACTGGCCAAATCTGACCCATATGAAACACCATCCGCTTGTTGCTAATGAAATCCGATACCACGTGTACATGTTAATGAGGTGTGACTTCTGAGAACTTCATTGTGATCAACATGGTCAAAATAAACAATATGTCGCACCAAATTCCTTTTCAGATGTGCTGGACAAGTAAAAGAGATGGAAGCCAAATTGTGGGTTGAGTTTTCTGTTCAGAACTCGAGTTATTGCTCACTGAAACAATTCCAAAGCTGTATGCAGTTCTTCTGTGCTCTTTAGCAGAGGGTGCTGTACATATCCAGTGCTGTTTGCCCTCAGCAGGTTGGACTGTCATGAGGAATTTGTTGGTGTGTGTCTTATTTATGGTGCAAGATGAGCAGTCATCTCCAGATGGAAGCAGAGTTCAGGGGTTGTTAACATGCACACCAGGGTTTCCATCAGGCATACGTCAAGCCTCTTGACATCTACCCAACCTTCTTGACATCTACCCAACCTTCACCCCATCACACAGGCACGAACCAGACCCTCTGTCCATTCCATAGCTAAAACCTACCTAAATCCTATCCAAGCTCTAATCAAACTATACCAATTTGTCCCCAGCCTATCTAAAGTATACTGACATTGCATTCAAACCTCTCTCAGTTTCTACCTAAACTCTAATTAAATCCTGCCCCAAACGGTATCTCAGTTTCTGCTTAAACTCTTGAATTCAGCCCATCATGTATTTCAGGATCTCTCCAAATTCTGGCAAAACGTGAACAAGCATGTCTCTACACCTGTCTCTGGGCAATTCCATGTAAATGTCAACCTCACCATGCAAAAATAAAGCAACATGTAATACATCAAAACCACTCCCAGAGATATCACCTAGGCCTGTATTTTACAGATGTGAATAAGTTGAACCAATTTGTAACCAACCTAATATGTCACTGTCAGTCTTTCTTTCTTATAATGTAAAACCCAAGCTAAAACCAACTTTGATGATGTACAATTCTATATTATTGCCACAAGCCACAGAAATGTATGCTAAAATCCACAAAACAGCAAAACAATAGCCATCCTAAATATTATTTAAGAACTTTGATAGTTTTAACTGATATTTAGAGTTTTTCAAATGGTTATGGTGGTTAAATTGCTGATTTTCTAAACATATGCCATGTCTATTTCAGACGCGTCACATCCATAACGGAATTTCGTCACATCCATAACGCTGACTTTTCCTTCCGAAACTCTGCATGAAATACAAAATATTTTAAACAAAGATTTTTTTAATATTCACCTTGGACCCCTCTATCAAATGGATATCTCCATTTCGACATTAGGTTTACAATTTCACAGAGTTTGATAAAAATGTACAGTCACCCAAGAAAAGTGATACTTTTTCTGTCACATCCATAACGCATCTTTTATTGGCATTTTCTGGCATGCCCTAGATGTACTATGGGAATTGTTCTTGTTCTATCACTTCTCCAGTATGGTACAGCCTTAAAATATGCAACACCTGTTTAAATACTGGGAGACAGTAAAACATGCACTGGGTCATTTGTTGCCATTTTGAGTTCAAGTGTCACGTCCATAACGCTGGAATTGCTCCTCTATTATCCTAAATTCAACCAAACGTGTCTCTCAGCCTCAGCCTAAACACTTTCAAAATTCTTAACTTGACCAAGTCTGTCTCCCAGCATCTTCCCAAATCCTGCCCAAACTCAACTAAGCTTGTCTTTTAGCTTCTGTCAAAGCTCTCCACATATTCTATTTCAACTCATTGGAGTCTGTCCCTCAGACTATCCCCAGATTTTACGCAAACTCTAACAAATCTGTCTAAACTTGACTCAGCTTTACTCAAACTCAGCTAAACCTGTCTGTCTTGGAGTAAACTCTACTCAATATATAACAAGGACTAAACTTGAACAAACCTAGTCTCCAAGCCTCTACCCGAATTCTGTCTCTTAGCCTCTTTCTTAAACTCTACTTAAATTCTAAACTCAGTCATTCCTGTCTTTTAGCTTCCTCCTAAATTCTATCAATACTTGACCAAGTCTGTCTCTTAGCTTTTTACATTATATTACATGACATGGCATTTAGCAGATGCTCTTATCCAGAGCAACGTACAACGAGTGCAAAAGTCAGGTACACGAAGTGCTGAACTTCTAGACAAGAATGTTCTCGTGCTAACTGAGCAAGTGACAGCAATACTTAGTGTAATATTCTGTTGAAGTATCAGTACTCAAACAGCCAAGGAAACAAACCAACCATATACAGTGGTGCTTGAAAGTTTGTGAACCCTTTAGAATTTTCTATACATATTTCTGCATAAATATGATCTAAAACATCAGATTTTCACACAAGTCCTAAAAGTAGATAAAGAGAACCCAGTTAAACAAATGAGACAAAAATATTATACTTGGTCATTTATTTATTGAGGAAAATGATCCAATATTACATATCTGTGAGTGGCAAAAGTATGCGAACCTTTGCTTTCAGTATCTGGTGTGACCCCCTTGTGCAGCAGTAACTGCAGCTAAACGTTTCCGCTAACTGTTGATCAGTCCTGCACACCGGCTTGGAGGAATTTTAGCCCATTTCTCCATACAGAACAGCTTCAACTCTGGGATGTTGGTGGGTTTCCTCACATGAACTGCTCGCTTCAGGTCCTTCCGCAACATTTCTATTGGATTAAGGTCAGGACTTTGACTTGGCCATTCCAAAACATTAACTTTATTCTTCTTTAACCATTCTTTGGTAGAACGACTTGTGTGCTTAGGGTCATTGTCTTGCTGCATGACCCACCTTCTCTTGAGATTCAGTTCATGGACAGATGTCCTGACATTTTCCTTTAGAATTCACTGGTATAATTCAGAATTCATTATTCCCTCAATGATGGCAAGTCATCCTGGCCCAGATGCAGCAAAACAGGCCCAAACCATGATACTACCACCACCATGTTTCACAGATGCTGGTTCTTATGTTGGAATGCAGTGTTTTCCTTTCTCCAAGCATAGCGCTTCTCATTTAAACCAAAAAGTTCTGTTTTGGTCTCATCCGTCCACAAAACATTTTTCCAGTAGCCTTCTGGCTTGTCCACATGATCTTTAGCAAACTGCAGATGAGCAGCAATGTTCTTTTTGGTGAGTAGTGGCTTTCTCCTTGCAACCCTGCCATGCACACCATTGTTGTTCAGTGTTCTCCTGATGGTAGACTCATGAACATTAACATTAGCCAATGTGAGAGAGGCCTTCAGTTGCTTAGAAGTTACCCTGGGGTCCTTTGTGACCTCGCCGACTATTACACGCCTTGCTCTTGGTCTGATCTTTGTCGGTTGACCACTCCTGGGGAGGGTAACAATGGTCTTGAATTTCCTCCATTTGTACACAATCTGTCTGACTGTGGATTGGTGGAGTCCAAACTCTTTAGAGATGGTTTTGTAACCTTTTCCAGCCTGATGAGCATCAAAAACGCTTTTTCTGAGGTCCTCAGAAATCTCCTTTGTTCGTGCCATGATACACTTCCACAAATGTGTGCTGAGAAGATCAGACTTTGATAGATCCCTGTTCTTTAAATAAAACAGGGTGCCCACTCACACCTGATTGTCATCCCACTGATTGAAAACACCTGACTCAAATTTCACTTTCAAATTAACTGCTAATCCTAGAGGATTACATACTTTTGCCACTCACAGATATGTAATATTGAATCATTTTCCTCAATAAATAAATGACCAAGTATAATATTTTTGTCTCATTTGTTTAACTGGGTTCTCTTTATCTACTTTTAGGACTTGTGTGAAAATCTGATGTTGTTTTAGGTCATCTTTATGCAGAAATGTAGAAAATTATAAAGGGTTTACAAACTTTCAAGCACCACTGTAAAGTATAACTAAATAAGTGGTAGTGGCTGTCATCAGCATAGCTTCTGCTCAAACTCTTTGTAATCAAGTCTCAGGCTGTCCCCAAGTTCTACCCAAACCTGATCAAATCTGTTTCTTTGGATCTGCCAAAAGTCCTGCCAATTTCTGCTTAAATTCAGCAGTCTTCTCAGGCTCCTCCTAAACCCTACTCAAACACAACCAAACCTGCCTTTTTGCCTTCACCTAAATTCTACTCAAATTCAGCACAAACTTGACCAGGCATTTTTTTTTTAGCCAACTTTACTCATTCAACCCAAACTTGGCCAAGCCTATAACTCAACCTCTCCTGAAACTCTACTCAATTTCAACTCAAACTCAGTCAAAACTGTCTCTCTCTTTAGCCTCCATACTCAAATTCAGCCCAAACTTCACCAAGCCTGTCTTGTAGCCAATTCCTTGTAGCCAATCCGTTTAGTCTGTTTCCAGTTAAGAGTACGCTGTGCGCATTTTGCCTGCCGCTTCTCACCGGAGCTTTTTATTTTTCTCTCCCCCCATCTTGTTGTTTTTCTTTTTATGATCGTATGATTTGATGTTTGTTCTTTGTTTGAATGTTCTTTGTTTGGATGTTTTGTCTGCCGGTTGTGGCATAACTCCGGACCCAGTTTTGGGTGTTGGTTTCCTTCAGGCCTTGCTACACCGTGGGTGATGTCTATGCTCCTCACTATGGACTGCAGTGAGCTTGTTGCTGTTTTTAACATCGTGGTTGTCCAGCACTCTGTGCTGCGGTGCTTCTGTGCTTGATGTGGTGTTCCGAGCGATTTTGCCCGGTGGCGTTGCAGTGGCTGTGCCTGTGGTTTGGTATGTACCAGATCTCTGTATGGCGGTGCTTCTATGCTCAGTTTGCGGATCCATGGCGCGGTGTTCTGGGCAATGTTGCCCGGTGGCGTCGTGGCAACTGTGCAGGCAGTGTGGGACATACGTTCATGTGCCTTTTGGTGGGACTGTGGGTAGCTATGCCACTGGAATTACATTCTGACCCTCTTTTGGTGGCCGCTTTTTTTTTTTTTGGTTATGGTAAAGCAGTGGCGGCTGGTAGTCTTTCAAACAGGGGAGGCTGGTCGGTTACGATATTTCCAGATTTTAAAAGAAAAAACATCAATTTTGCCCATACTCTTGCCTCTGATCTGGCTGATTGTTGGCAGCATCACAAACTGTGAAATAACAGGTTCTTTTGGCCCATTAGCCTACTGTCCAATATACATGATGGTGGTGTTGGGGGGAGGGGTATATTTTAACATTTTATATTTTAAAATTGTGGCATGTTTAAAAATTGATCATTATTGAAAGCAGCTCTTTGTCAGGAACCTCAGCAGTAGAGCTGGGTGCCACACATTTCATTCAATGACACTTTCCCTATATTTTACTTATTTTGACTGAGAAATGTTTTATTGACAATTTTGATAACCCTTCACTTTTAATCCAGGTCTGTAGTGTGAAATGTTCTCGGCTGTGTTTTTGTTTAAAAATGTTTTCCAAATTGTAGCTGTGTTTAATTCATATCCAGAAAAATATATATTCCAATATAATATACTCAGCATAAACATTTTAAATAGATTCTATATGTTTGGTCCATCCATGACATATTACTAAAGTAGCCTATTTACTGTTGTTGATGTGGGTCACTTGCTGTTAGCCAATTCACTTTCTCATACCAGGAGAGCTGAAAGGAACGAGTATTATTCCCTACCTTTTTCACCAAGTCAATTTGAGGCGTTGGTCTACCCTGCTCTTTAATTTTAATTTTTTCCTCGAAAGGAAGACTGGCAAATGGCTTCACCAAAATTAAATCAGCAATGCTTGGCATCCGTGCGCAGCTTTCTTGCTAGCTGACTAGCCCCCTCAAGTTCAAGTTCAGTCACTCAAATAAACGAAATTTCTGGAACTAAGATAGCAAACTTGACAACACTATATTTACACTTTATTTACAATGAAAATATATACAAACTAAAAAAAGCTGGTAGAAACTGTATGTAATGAATGAAATCGAAATGTAAGCTGATCTCTTACAATACAGCACAGCACTTGCGAATCCGCATGGGACTGAACTGAAATTCACCGCTGCCTGTCTATATTTGAAACGAGCTGTCAATCAAAGAAAATATCCGGCCGCTTTCACCAATCACCAGTCTCCTCGCGGAAACTGCCATGTCCCTCCCATGTGAGGCTGGGAGTCCGTAGGCGGGCATTTTCGCAGTATTTGTCCAATAACCGTCTTGCATTTTGAGATTGAAAAGCGCATCGCTCCCAAATGCCATTGAAGTCCACTGAGGCTGGGAGTCCGTGGGACTCCGTGGGCGGGCATTTTCGCAGTATTTGTCCAATAATCGTCTTGTATTTTGATATTGAAAAGCGCATCACTCCCAAATGCCATTGAAGTCCACTGAGGCTGGGAGTCCGTGGGACTCCATGGGCGGGCATTTTTGCAGTATTTGTCCAATAATCGTCTTGTATTTTGATATTGAAAAGCGCAGAGTTCCCAAATGCCATTGAAGTCCACTGAGGCTGGGCTGCATCGCGCTGTCACGAGGGGGAAAAACTCACGCACACATTAAAGTTATAAGGGAATGATTTCGCACTGTAGTGGGTTGAGCACATATATTTCTATGATTCTGGATCTGAAATAGCAATGTTATAAGGTCGGCTATAACATAAGCCTAGCGCAATTCATCCTACACGATGTTCGTCATTTTTAGAGGAGGCTGAGCCTCCCTCATTGTCTTAGAGCAATCGCCCGTGTGGTAAAGCAACATTGGGTGTGAGAAAGGCGCTATATAAGTTGAACTTATTATTATAAAGCTCAAACAAGCTGGTCTGTCAGCCTCTGCCTAAACTCTACTCAAATTCTACCTGAACTCAACCAAATCTTACTGAAATTCAGCACAAATATAACTAAACCTGTCTCTCAGCTTCTAGCTAAACCCTATCTAAAATTTTCAGTGTTTCTAAGTGGGCCAGGTGAAGCTGGAAATTGTAATTCACATTAATCTTCTGGACAGGGAAATGAACAAATATCGATTATACACAAGTGATTTTTCCAGACTTATTTGGTTCAGCAGAAAAAATATATATAAAAATGTCCGGCCCTATTGCCAGGCAGTCCAGTTTAACAGTTACTGCAAGTGTGTTATGATGTCCATGTGTTATCAACATATTTCAGATAGTGTTATCTTTATCCTCGTTCCTTCTTAACCTTTATGAACATTCATTATGACACTCTTCACAGCAAAATGATGGAAATCAATACTGAAATTGACAGACCCAGCTGAAAATTGGCTGACGAAATGCCTGTTTAATCTTATCTGCTCTAGGCATGCTGTTTTGCCTCTTGTCTGTGTGGTTCAATATCTATTTTTTTTAATCCACAGTCATGTCGAGTTGTGGCTATAGAAGTTACTTTTGTTATTTTCTGACTTCCAAAGGACTAGGTTCTGTATTTCTTGGTAGGTTGTAACTCTCAGTGAGCCAGCTAGTTTTGCAAACCATTTGGAGGAGTTTTTTGTTGTTGTTTTGCTCGAAAATCCATTTTTGTAGGATTGATTGCTGTATCGGGTTGAGAGAACGCATCTCCAATTTTCCACAATTACTGCATACCTTCATTTGATGTTCCAATGTCAGACAGAACTTTCATTTCTATCTTCACTAGTAGCTGCCCAAAGCCCACTCGACACCTCAAAAACACTCTCGTCTGCTCATCTAGTGCATGCTCAAGCGTTTCTCTTAATTTTCCACCAGTCTGAAGCTGAACACGGCCTCGTGGCTGCCACTGCACTACTGCAAATATCCATCGCCACTTCTGTTTGTCAGAACACAGGCACATGAAGGACATTTCTTCTCATGGTCTGAGATCTCATACTATTCACTGTGCAACACAGCACCTAACACTTCTGACAAGAAAAGCAATTTTGATCAGACTTCAGAGCAGCACTGCTCATCTCGACTGGCATTTTGCTTTTTTCTTATTAGAACAATAATACCTTTAGATCCAACTCTTGTTCTAGTGAGACGGTTTGTGATTTTGGCCTTTGCGCATAGGTTATTATAGAACGCTGTGATTTGCTAATGTTTGGAAATGGATTATACAGCCTTCCAAACACTGACTCATGATTAGCATATAAAACTGCCAGTGTGTTTAATCTAATGCCAAAAAAAAAAAAATCATCTTTTAAAAAGCCCTGCGTGAATGTTTACAGAAATCTGAGTCTGTATTAATGCGTACATTTGTATAAGCAGTATTTTAATGTCTAATCAATTTATTATTAACAAAATAAATAAACTAGAATTTTGCTCCCTGTCTCACTGAAATATTTGCCTTTACTGAGAAACTACACAAAATTTGCTTGTAATGGAATTCTAAGCACAGTTTAAAACTAAAAAAAAATTGACACTTTAATAATAAAGTTCTTAGGCAGTCTGAATTTAACATCTAATTTGGATTTAGGTTTAGTCTAAATATTTTGGTAGTTTTCATCATATTTTGTCAGTCGTTCATTGTTTGTTGGCAAAAAATCTCATCTCATTATCTCTAGCCGCTTTATCCTTCTACAGGGTCGCAGGCAAGCTGGAGCCTATCCCAGCTGACTACGGGTGAAAGGCGGGGTACACCCTGGACAAGTCGCCAGGTCATCACAGGGCTGACACATAGACACAGACAACCATTCACACTCACATTCACACCTACGGTCAATTTAGAGTCACCAGTTAACCTAACCTGCATGTCTTTGGACTGTGGGGGAAACCGGAGCACCCGGAGGAAACCCACGCGGACACGGGGAGAACATGCAAACTCCGCACAGAAAGGCCCTCGCCGGCCACGGGGCTCGAACCCAGGACCTTCTTGCTCTGAGGCGACAGCGCTAACCACTACACCACCGTGCCGCCCCCACAAAGTTTCAGTGAGAATTAAACATTTTATTCTTTTCTTTCTTCAGTATGTTCAATTTAATTTTATAAACACAAATGCAGTCATTCTTAGATGAGATAACACTTCGTTTTAGAAATATACATTGCTCTTATAGGCTTACTAGAACAAGAGTTGGATCTAATCTAGTAATTACTAGATTATTATTATTATTATTATTATTATTATTATTATTATTATCTCATCCGACCAACAGGTAACGAGTTTATGCCATCATGTGATGTCTGTTGTCTGTCTGGTGTCGTCCACATTTCACGAAAATCGCTTCTTCTGTCTCAGTTCTTCACCAAGTTTTATTCTTTTTGGCAGGAAGGTAGGTCTGCCTGGGGTGCATATGGCTTCTACACAAATTTGCATAATTGCAATTAATATTAATAATGACGATATGGAGTAATTAAGCCCTAATGAGCAGTTTCGACACAAATTGCTTCTTCTCCCTCAAATCTTCCCCAATTTTAATTCTTTCTGGCATGAAGGTAGGGGTACCTAGGGTGCATAGAACTTCTACCCAGATTTGCTTAATCACAATTATTAATGAAGTTATGGACCTATTAAGCCTTAATGAGCAGTTCAACAAAAATTGCTTCTTCTCAGTCAATTCCTCGTCGTTTTGGATTCTTTCTGGCAAATAGGTCGGTATTCCTAGGGTGTATATCGCTTCTATATATAGCTTGTATATAGTGTATATACAGTGCTGAGCGTAAATGAGTACACCCCCTTTGAAAAGTAACATTTTAAACAATATCTCAGTGAACACAAACAATTTCCAAAATGTTGACAAGACAAAGTTTAATATAACATCTGTTTAACTTATAATGGGAAAGTAAGATTAATAATGTAACTTAGATTACACATTTTTCAGTTTTACTCAAATTAGGGTGGTGCAAAAATGAGTACACCCCACAACAAAAACTACTACATCTAGTACTTTGTATGGACTCCATTATTTTTAATGACAGCACCAAGTCTTCTAGGCATGGAATGAACAAGTTGGTGACATTTTGCAACATCAGTCTTTTTCCATTCTTCAACAATGACCTCTTTTTAGTGACTGGATGCTGGATGGAGAGTGATGCTCAACTTGTCTCTTCAGAATTCCCCATAGGTGTTCGATTGGGTTCAGATCAGGAGACATACTTGGCCACTGAATCACTTTCACCCTGTTCTTCTTCAGAAATCCAACAGTGGCCTTAGACGTGTGTTTAGTCATGTTGGAAAAGTGCACGACGACCAAGGGCACGGAGTGATGGTAGCATCTTCTCTTTCAGTATAGAGCAATACATCTGTGAATTCATGATGCCATCAATGAAATGCAGCTCCCCGACACCAGCAGCACTCATGCAGCCCCACATAAAGACACTGCCACCACCATGTTTCACTGTAGGCACCATGCATTTTTCTTTGTATTCCTCACCTTTGCGACGCCATACAGTTTTGAAGCCATCAGTTCCAAAAACATTTATCTTGGTCTCATCACTCCAGAGTATAGAGTCCCAGTAGTCTTCATCTTTGTCAGCATGGGCCCTGGCAAACTGTAGGCGGGCTTTTTTGTGCCTGGGCTTTAGGAGAGGCTTCTTTTGTGGACGGCATCCATGCATGCCATTCCTCTGCAGTGTACGCCGTATTGTGTCACGGGAAATAGTCACCCCAGTTTGGCTTTCTACTTCTTTAGATAACCGCAGTGAACTTGCATGCTGATTTTCTTCAACCCTTCTCATCAGAAGACGCTCCTGTCGAGGTGCTAACTTCCGTGGATGACCTGGATGTCTCTGTGAGATGGTTGCAGTTCCATCTTTCTTAAAGTTTTGTACCACTTTCGCGACAGTATTCTGACTGATAAGTAAAGCTTTGCTGATCTTCTTGTAGCCTTCACCTTTGTGGTAGAAAGAAATTATTTTCTTTGGGGAATTCTGAAGAGACAAGTTGAGCATCACTCTCCATCCAGCATCCAGTCACTAAAAGAGGTCATTGTTGAAGAACGGAAAAAGATTGATGTTGCAAAATGTCGCCAACTTGTTCATTCCATGCCTAGAAGACTTGGTGCTGTCATTAAAAATCATGGAGGCCATACAAAGTACTAGATGTAGTAGTTTTTGTTGTGGGGTGTACTCATTTTTGCACCACCCTAATTTGAGTAAAACTGAAAAATGTGTAATCTAAGTTATATTATTAACCTTACTTTCCCGTTATAAGTTAAACAGATGTTATATTAAACTTTGTCTCGTCAACATTTTGGAAATTGTGTTCATTGAGATATTGTTTAAAATGTTACTTTTCAAAGGGGGTGCACTCATTTACGCTCAGCACTGTAGCTTGCATCATTTATTGCGCAACGTGGTCCACTTTAGATCGTTTCTTCTGGACTAAACGAGGCTGGAGCGAGCTACACCGTCATTGACTGTCTCATTATTATTATTATTAGTAGTAGTAGTAGTAGTTTGGCTAAATGAAGCTGTCCAGTGCCTCAAACTATAAACCAACTACAGCATGAATCAGCTCCTCCAAACGGAAATGCAATAATTTAATAATGTTTCTCTAATGATACACTTAATAAAAGCAAATTACACTCACCGGCCACTTTAATAGGAACTTTTTGTTGATTCTAAGATTCCTGTTCTTGGCTGGCGGGACTGGAACCCAGTGTGCTCTTGTGCTGTTGCATGCTGAGGTGCTTTTCTGCTCACCACGGTTGTAAAGAGTTGCTACAAGTTATTATATCCTTCCTGGCAGCCCAAACCAATCTGGCCATTTTCCTCTGAGCTCTCTTCTCAACAAGATGTTTGTTTCCACCCACAGAACTGTCGCTCGCTCACTCGATGGTTTTTGTTTTTCGCACCATTCTGTCTGTGTAAACTCTAGAGACTGTTGTGTGTGTGAAACCCCAGGAGATCAGCAGTTTCTGAAATACTCAAACCAGTCCATCTGGCTCAAACCAACAGCCATGCCACAGTGAAAGTCACACTTTGAGATCACAATTTCTCCCTTTCTGATGTTTGAAGACGTGAACGCTAACTGAAGCTCTTGATTTGTATCTGTATGATTTGGTGCATTGTGCTGCTGTCAAGGGATCGGCTGATTACAGAACTGCATCAGACAGCAGGTGGACATACGGGTGTTCCTAATAAAGTTGACAGTGAGTGTGATTTCAGCAGGGTGCCATCAAGTATGTTAATTCTAGCTTGCTACCTAATATTTGTTTCAATCTCAGAAGACAGACACTACAAAAAAAAAACCAGGTTCTTCTTTTAATTCATAAAACAAGTAGTCAAAAAGGTTAATAATGTTACCAGACGGGCGGCACGGTGGTGTAGTGGTTAGCGTTGTCGCCTCACAGCAAGAAGGTCCGGGTTCGAGCCCCGTGGCCGGCAAGGGCCTTTCTGTGCGGAGTTTGCATGTTCTCCCCGTGTCTGCGTGGGTTTCCTCCGGGTGCTCCGGTTTCCCCCACAGTCCAAAGACATGCAGGTTAGGTTAACTGGTGACTCTAAATTGAGCGTAGGTGTGAATGTGAGTGTGAATGGTTGTCTGTGTCTATGTGTCAGCCCTGTGATGACCTGGCGACTTGTCCAGGGTGTACCCCGCCTTTCACCCGTAGTCAGCTGGGATAGGCTCCAGCTTGCCTGCGACCCTGTAGGACAGGATAAAGCGACTAGAGATAATGAGATGAGATGAAATGTTACCAGACAAGTAAGAAGAAACAGATAGAGATTACCGAGTTTTCATCTTGACATCCTGAATCAATGCCCTTATACAGTATGTGTTGAGGTACTGTCTGAGCACTTGGGGTGGAGACATGAAGAATTTCTCATGTCACATAAAATGATGTTTATTGACTGAATTTAAGGATGAAAAAGATGCATGTCCTTTACACTAATGCTACAGTGTCACACTGATGGCCAGGAGTTTATTTAGAGTGACAGTGTAATTGCTGTGAGTTTCAGGATTCAAACATGCAGTCATATATCAAGGCAATGCATCTATTAAGGCTTTCTTATGCTTCATTATCCTCATTTATACAATAGCGCTACTGTATTCTCAATTCCGAATTGTCAGAAAGGGTCCATTTTTGTGTTAATTTCAAGAGAGGCCAGTGAGGGAATGACTGTTTATAGCTGCTGTAACATAAGTGATAACAGGAAGTATTTTTTTTTGTAGTCATTTCACAACATTAAATGTTGCTCTAAATGGATAAAAAGTATGAAAAGTCATTGTTAGTACAACCCCAGTTCCAAAAAAGTTGGGACACCTTGCAAACTGTAAATAAAAACAATGTGATAATTTACAAATCATGGAAACCCTATATTTCATTGAAAATAGTACAAAAGCACCATATCAAATGTTGAAACTGAGAAATTGTATTGTTTTTTTTTAAATATATGCTCATTTTGAATTTGATGTCAGTAACATTTCAAAAAAGTTAGGACAGGGGCGTGTTTACCACTGTGTTGCATCACCTCTACTTTTAACAACACACTGTAAACGTTTGGGAACTCAGGAGACCAATTGCTGTAGTTTTGAAAGAGAAATGTTGTCCCATTCTTGCCTGATATACGATTTCAGTTGCTCAACAGTTCAGGGTCTCCTGTGTCCTATTTTGCGCTTTATAATGCACTAACTGTTTTAAATGTGAGACAGGTCTGGACTGCAGGCAGGCCAGTTTAGCACCTGGACTCTTTTACTACAGAGCCATGCAGTTTTAATATGTGCAGAAAGCAGTTTGGCATCATCTTGCTGAAAGAAAGAAGGCCTTCCCTGAAAAAGATTTTGTCTTTTTCAAAATCTCAGGCCCAGAGAAGGTGGCGGTGTTTCTGGATATTGTTTATATCTGGTTTTAACTTGCATTTGTGGATGCAGTAATGAACTGTTTTCACAGATGATGGTTTTCTGAAGTGTTCCTGAGCCCATGCAGTGATTTCCACTACAGACACGTGTCTGCTTTTAATGCAGTGTCTCCTGAGGGCCTGACGATCATAAGCATCCAATGTCAGTTTTCAGCCTTGTTTCTTGCATACAGAGATTTCTCCAGATTCTCTGGATCTTTTAATGATATTATGTACCATAGATGATGTGATCCCCAAATTCTTTGCAGTTTTACATTGAGGAACGTTATTCTTAAATTGTTGCACTGTTTGCCCACGCAGTCTTTCACAGAGTAGTGAACCCCTCCCCATCTTTACTTCTGAGAGACTCTGCCTCTCTGGGATGCTCTTTTTATACCCAATCATGTTACTGACCTGTTGCCAATAACCAAATTAATTTTTTTGGGTTTTCTTTGTTTGTTTGTTTGTTTGCATTACACAACTTTTTCAGTCTTTTTTTGCCCACCGTCTCAACTTTTCTGAAATGTGTTGCTGACATCAAATTCAAAATGAGTGTTTCTTTTTCAAAAACTATAACAATTTCTCAGTTTCAACATTTGATATGTTGTTGTCTTTGTACTATTTGTACTATTTTCAATGAAATACAGGGTTTCCATGATTTTCAAATCTTAACATTCTGTTGTTATTTATGTTTTACACAGTGACCCAACTTTTTTTGGAATTGGGGTTGTATTTGCAAGTGCTGTATTGGGGGTATAAGGGGAATAAAACACTTCAAGAACGTTATAAGCTTCTGGGTAGTCATCGTTGCTCTGCTTCATGCTGGACAGCATGACAGCACCCCATCATTTACTTTGATGGTTAAATGTTGTGTCTTCAACTGTGTAGTCTGTCAGACAAGCAGGCGAGTTTTGAAAAAAAGCAAATAGAAATGAAATTGCAGCTTTTTTTAAAATCAGTCAAATCTTTCTGAACAATTTCTTACTTGTCATTCATTTTGATGGATGCCGCTGTTTGTCTCATTTCCATATGCGTGTGGCTGTCGGGGTGCATACTGATGCCGAGTGAGGGTGGTGATTGTCATTTCTTAGTCATTACAGCCAGATGTGTGTGCAGAGAAACCATCCTCCATGTGCTCCTGATAAGATGTGTCATTGTGCGGACATTTCAGTGCTTAAACAGTCTGTAAGCCATTTCTGTTGCCGAGTAGCTGTGTTATAAAAAGACTTGTCTGATTTCAGATAGTGGGGTGCTTGCAATACCATTTCTACAGGTACTGAACAGTTCATCTTTTTATTTAAGATAGTGACTACTTACCATAAGTGCTTGTTGTAGAGCTAGTATACTTGTCAGGTAGGCTTGATTGTTGATAGGGTGCATGCTTATAACGTGTGTAGGTAATATCTATGTGAGGAAGAAGCACAATGTAAGAAAATCATGCAGATACATGTCAGGAAATTCCGAATCTGAGACTACAGTGGGAGAAACTGGACAGTGGATTATTGGGAAAAGACCAGGCGAGCTGTCCAGTTTTAATGAACCTGTACACACTGTAACCTCGGGTTCCTGTTTTTGGCCAACAGGAGTAAAACCCACTGTGGTCTCCTGGTGCTGTCACATGTCCTCCTCAAAGTTTTGAGATTGTTTTCTACTCAACACGGATGTAAAGAGTGGCTATTTGGGTTACTCAAGCCCGTATAGCGAGTATCCTCTGACCTCTCTCATCAACAAGGCATGTCCACCTGTAGAATTGTTGCTCAGTGAATGGTTTTTTTTTGTTTTTCGCACCATACTGAGACTGCTTTGTGTAAAAATCCCAGATGATCTGAATATCAGTTTCTAAAATCCTCAAAACAGCCCATCTGGTACCAACAAGCATGCCATGGTGATGATTTATTTATTTATTGCATTTTGATGCATTGCACTGCTGGCGTAAGTGGATAAGTGGATGAATTATCAGGTGTGCAGATATTTAACAGTTATTCCACGAAATCGAGTCGTACATGAGCTGATAGCCGACGAGGTGCCATGTACGACGAGATTGAGTGGGATAACTGTTTTATTATATCCACATTCACTGGATTTTGAGAAACAGTGCATTTTTATTTTTTGCAAATTCGATAAATACAAACTTTTATACAAAATGTTCAAAATCATTTCCGCTTTGAATGTAAACAAACCGGCAAAATGACAATAGCTATGTGTGAAAAATGCTATAATAATAATTCTTGAAAAGTTAAAAAATAAAAGATACGTTCTTACCATCAAATACTTTAATTCCATGTTTTGTTACTTTTTTGTGTTTTGGGGGGTTTTGTCTTTGACTAGAGTTTTTATTTCATCCTCGGTTGGTTCAGCAACATGCTCCGCCAGTTTGTTTTTCTCTACTCGCGGTATATGAGCTGATAGCCTAGTAGTAGAGTAGCCAATCAGAGCGCATATCCAGTGAATGTGGGTAGAATAATTCCTCTTATATAATTGGTAAGTTTATATTAACCAGAGTTATTTTACTGATCATTTATAGTAGGGGGCGGCACGGTGGTGTAGTGGTTAGCGCTGTCGCCTCACAGCAAGAAGGTCCGGGTTCGAGCCCCGTGGCCGGCGAGGGCCTTTCTGTGCGGAGTTTGCATGTTCTCCCCGTGTCTGCGTGGGTTTCCTCCAGGTGCTCCGGTTTCCCCCACAGTCCAAAGACATGCAGGTTAGGTTAACTGGTGACTCTAAATTGACCGTAGGTGTGAATGTGAGTGTGAATGGTTGTCTGTGTCTATGTGTCAGCCCTGTGATGACCTGGTGACTTGTCCAGGGTGTACCCCGCCTTTCGCCCATAGTCAGCTGGGATAGGCTCCAGCTTGCCTGCGACCCTGTAGAACAGGATAAAGCGGCTAGAGATAATGAGATGAGATTTATAGTAGATAAAAGGTCATCTTCCCTATGTGAGAATAATCCCATTATTTAATTCAGTGAAGAAAAGGAACTAGGTGGTCAACTTGTATTTTTGAACATGCTCTATTACTGAGCGTTTGTTGTGACAGTTCTGTCCTCTGTCTTGAAAATATTTATCAAACCCCTGTGAAGGGAGCAGAGTTATAGGATTGCTGTCATCAAGATTAATACTGCCTTCAAATTTGACCAAATATGGTAATTTAGAAACCGACAGCAGTGATTTTTCTCCTGATTAAATGGCCAGGTCTCGCCCCATGATATTTAAAACATTTGAGAGCTATCAGTATAGACAGTATAATCACATTTTTATTTTTTTTTAAGTGCATAAAGTGTGAAGCTAATTTTTTTTTGACGTATTTCAGTAAACATACTGTTCAAACATACAACTGCAAAGTTTTAAATGACAGCAATAAAAATTGACGGTTTTATGGGGCAAAGAAGTTTTGTGGCTTTACTAAAAATTGTCCGTTCAGAACTCGCGGCTAAAACATATCATATAACACCACCATGACATCACGTTGGTTGCAAACTTACTATCACACATCACGTTGCATTATGGCGGACAGTAAATGCAAAAAAAAAAAAAGAGGAGGTCGATATTGTTGTCACCAGAACACCAAATCATGAGAGTTGTATCAACCTAACTTTTACTCCTGGTATAAGCAGGCATCATTTCCCATCCAATCCGGCTTTGAGATGAAAATGGATCAAATTTATGCAGCTGCATCGCCTGGACTTTCGTGAACATCTGAGCAAATATACTTCACTATGCTCAGTGCATTTCAAATATGGCTGTTATGAAAGAAGGTATTCTGCCTTACCGGTTGGTGAAAATAAACTACATGCCGTCCTGCGAAAATGGTTCATACCAACCAAAGACTCAGCTATGATAAAACCACCACAAATCAGCAGTGAACGCCAAAAAAACACAATTACGTTTATACACCAAAATGTTATGTTTTATGTCAATAGCGAGTGAACAGTCTGCATTGTTTGATTTATCGTTCTTACTGTTCGTTTTAGAGACAAGACTGGTGGCATCACAATGTTCACATTTGCACCTACAGTATATGTATACAGTATGTTATATTAATCACATTTTCAGTGAACAGTCAGCTATACAGTGGGGCAAAAAAGTATTTAGTCACCAATTGTGCAAGTTCTCCCACTTAAAAAGATGAGAGAGGCCTGTAATTTTCATCATAGGTATACCTCAACTATGAGAGACAAAATGAGAAAAAAAAATCCAGAAAATCACATTGTCTGATTTTTAAAGAATTTATTTGCAAATTATGGTGGAAAATAAGTATTTGGTCAATAACAAAAGTTCATCTCAATACTTTGTTATATACCCTTTGTTGGCAATGACAGAGGTCAAACGTTTTCTGTAAGTCTTCACAAGGTTTTCACACACTCTTGCTGGTATTTTGGCCCATTCCTCCATGCAGATCTCCTCTAGAGCAGTGATGTTTTGGGGCTGTTGCTGGGCAACACGGACTTTCAACTCCCTCCAAAGATTTTCTATGGGGTTGAGATCTGGAGACTGGCTAGGCCACTCCAGGACCTTGAAATGCTTCTTACGAAGCCACTCCTTCGTTGCCCGGGCAGTGTGTTTGGGATCATTGTCATGCTGAAAGACCCAACCACGTTTCATCTTCAATGCCCTTGCTGATGGAAGGAGGTTTTCACTCAAAATCTCACGATACATGGCCCCATTCATTCTTTCCTTTACACGGATCAGTCGTCCTGGTCCCTTTGCAGAAAAACAGCCCCAAAGCATGATGTTTCCACCCCCATGCTTCACAGTAGGTATGGTGTTCTTTGGATGCAACTCACCATTCTTTCTCCTCCAAACACGACAAGTTGAGTTTTTACCAAAAAGTTCTATTTTGGTTTCATCTGACCATATGACATCCTCTTCTGGATCATCCAAATGCTCTCTAGCAAACTTCAGACGGGCCCGGACATATACTGGCTTAAGCAGGGGGACACGTCTGGCACTGCAGGATTTGAGTCCCTGGTGGTGTAGTGTGTTACTGATGGTAGCCTTTGTTACTTTGGTCCCAGCTCTCTGCAGGTCATTCACTAGGTCCCCCCATGTGGTTCTGGGATTTTTGCTCACCGTTCTTGTGATCATTTTGACCCCACAGGGTGAGATCTTGCGTGGAGCCCCAGATCAAGGGAGATTATCAGTGGTCTTGTATGTCTTCCATTTTCTAATAATTGCTCCCACAGTTGATTTCTTCACACCAAGCTGCTTACCTATTGCAGATTCAGTCTTCCCAGCCTGGTGCAGGTCTACAATTTTGTTTCTGGTGTCCTTTGACAGCTCTTTGGTCTTGGCCATAGTGGAGTTTGGAGTGTGACTGTTTGAGGTTGTGGACAGGTGTCTTTTATACTGATAACGAGTTCAAACAGGTGCCATTAATACAGGTAACGAGTGGAGGACAGAGGAGCCTCTTAAAGAAGAAGTTACAGGTCTGTGAGAGCCAGAAATCTTGCTTGTTTGTAGGTGACCAAATACTTATTTTACCAAGGAATTTACCAATTAATTCATTAAAAATCCTACAATGTGATTTCCTGGATTCTTTCCCCCCATTCTGTCTCTCATAGTTGAAGTGTACCTATGATGAAAATTACAGGCCTCTCTCATCTTTTTAAGTGGGAGAACTTGCACAATTGGTGGCTGACTAAATACTTTTTTGCCCCACTGTATTTTGAATTTAAAAGGTATAGCTCTTTGTCATATCACAGCACTGATGTCTATATAGAGATCAGTCCATCACAGTCATACAAATGGTGCTGCATACAACACACACCTTTGTTTTGTTTTCCTTCAAGAACGGAAACTTACCAAGCCTCAACTGCTACCGTTCTTTCATAACATGCTTCTTATACTGTTTGAGTAAGACGTCAATACCAGCTTGTTCATCCATATTGTTGTCTTGGTCTTGCTCATCGTTGTCTTAATAATAAATAATAATAAGTTAAATTTATATAGCGCCTTTCTCAATACCCAAGGTTGCTTTACAATTATAAGGAAAGGGAGGGGAAAGGGGAAAAAAAAGTCCACCACATAAAGGTCAGAATGTCATTCCAATGGTGTAGCAGCCACAGTCCCACCAAAAGGCGCACGAAAACAAGCCCCACGCCGCCTGCACAGCCACCACTATGCCGCCGGGCAACACCGCCCAGAACACCGCGCCATGGATCCACAAAGTGAGCACAGAAGCACCACCACGCAGAGCACCAGTACGTCCCAAACTATGCCTGCTCAGCTGCTGCGACACCATCGACCAACATCACTCGGAACACCGCGCCAAGCACAAAAGCACCACTGCACAGAGCGTTGGACAACCCCGATGTTAAAATGAGCAATGAGCTCACTGCAGTCCATAGCTAGGAGCACAGGCATCACCCACGGCAAATCAAGGCCTGGAGGGAACCGACGCCCAAAACTGAGTCCGGAGCTACAC
The DNA here is from genome assembly GCF_027579695.1 of Neoarius graeffei. Classification (NCBI taxonomy): domain Eukaryota; kingdom Metazoa; phylum Chordata; class Actinopteri; order Siluriformes; family Ariidae; genus Neoarius; species Neoarius graeffei. Next base: position 79,323,225 of record NC_083575.1, read on the forward strand.
CACAGCCGGCGGACAAAGCGGTCAAACAAAAAGCAAACATCAAACTACACAAACACAGAAAGGAAAAACAAAAGAGAAAATAAAATAAAAAGCTCTGGTGAGAAGCGGCAGCCAGAATGCGTACAGCGTACTCTCAACCGGAAACGGAGGGGAAACAAAAAATGCCTTCGACAACACCGAGTGGTTCGTCTTCTTATGGTGCATATTGGCTGTTAAAATCTTTGTAGTCTGCTTCTGCCTCATTTGAACTACCTTGAGCACTAGAGACTGGTCATTCATTCCACTCAGAATCGCTGGACATCTTTTTAATCGTTATTAAAATGGGAGGAAGCCATGGCTTCAAGCTTATGTTGTGGAAGTCTGTATCTCAAAAGTAGCCAAAAAGTATACTTACATGAAAGAAGTTGCCTTAAACACTTTTACTGCACAGAAACAATGCAAGCATGAATGATTCCTGGAAAAACACTGAAGTCTAAGTTTCTTCCATTAGCTTTTAAGTCAGGTCCCTTTTTGGGAGACCTGCCCTAGGACCACCCCAAAACAAAATGGGAAGCTCCTATTAAAATCATTGTAAAAGGACTTTCTTTGTTTGAAACACAGGCTTCTGATCGGCAGCCCAATATGGGACTTCTCATTGGATAAAACATATTTCCCACTATTTTTCAAAAGAAAACAGACTTACTAGCATTTACCATATGGCCTTCTCAGGGTTTTACTACTTAATGATGAGTCTGTGTTTGTTGTGCAAAACACCTTTACAATGATAATCAGTGGTGGAGAACACAAGATGATCACATGTACATGAGGTCCTCTAAACATGCTAAATAATACAACAATTTCATCATCTCATCTCATTATCTCTAGACGCTTTATCCTGTTCTACAGGGTCGCAGGCAAGCTGGAGCCTATCCCAGCTGACTACGGGCGAAAGGCGGGGTACACCCTGGACAAGTCGCCAGGTCATCACAGGGCTGACACATAGACACAGACAACCATTCACACTCACATTCACACCTACGGTCAATTTAGAGTCACCAGTTAACCTAACCTGCATGTCTTTGGACTGTGGGGGAAACCGGAGCACCCGGAGGAAACCCACGCAGACACGGGGAGAACATGCAAACTCCACACAGAAAGGCCCTCGCCGGCCACGGGGCTCGAACCCGGACCTTCTTGCTGTGAGATGACAGCGCTAACCACTACACCACTGTGCTGCCACCAATTTCATCATGCTCTCAAAAAATAATTGTACTGTGTCTATGGATGTGTGTGTGTGGGGGGGGGGGGGGGGGGGGGGATGTGTCTCCAGTGTGTGACTGGAGATGTGAGGCCCATAAAATATTGAAATGGGAGAGTAGTCTTTCTGAATTACTCAACAGTGGATTAAAAACATAACTGTGGCTACAGAGACGTAAATCACCTTTTGGTGCTTCCAGAGACAGAAAGTCTACAGGAATCCCAACACATTCTGAAGCTCTAAACCACAAGCTAGAGACAAAATTATCTCACAGTTAGAGAAGCAGCTTTAGGACCAAAAGGTCACCGGTTCAGTTCCCTCGACCAGCAGGAATGGCTGAAGTGCGCTTGAGCACGGCATCTAACCTCCAACTGTTCCCCAGGCTGCTCTGGGTTTGTTGTACATCATGCTAGATAAATGCCTGTAATGTAATATTAAAAGGTCGATAGTGTACTATCTACAGACTATCATAAACAAAGTTTCATGAAAAGCAAGCACTTTGCAACTGTGACATCAGCAAAGTACACTACCGGGGTCACCCAGACAATTTTGTGTTTTCCATGAAAAGTCACACTTTTATTTACCACCATAAGTTGTAAAATGAATAGAAAATATAGTCAAGACATTTTTCTGGCCATTTTGGGCATTTAATCGACCCCACAAATGTGATGCTCCAGAAACTCAATCTGCTCAAAGGAAGGTCAGTTTTATAGCTTCTCTAAAGAGCTCAACTGTTTTCAGCTGTGCTAACATGATTGTACAAGGGTTTTCTAATCATCCATTAGCCTTCTGAGGCAATGAGCAAACACATTGTACCATTAGAACACTGGAGTGAGAGTTGCTGGAAATGGGCCTCTATACACCTATGGAGATATTGCACCAAAAACCAGACATTTGCAGCTAGAATAGTCATTTACCACATTAGCAATGTATAGAGTGTATTTCTGATTAGTTTAAAGTGATCTTCATTGAAAAGAACAGTGCTTTTCTTTCAAAAATAAGGACATTTCAAAGTGACCCCAAACTTTTGAACGGTAGTGTACATCCCGCAATAAAACTCAGCTCAGTCCTTCGGACATATCTTTTTTTAGATATACTACAGTAGCTAAGGTTTTCAACTAAAATTTAATAGGGTTTTGTTTTTATAAACTTTCCATGTACAAGTTTTTATTTGCTTATTGCACAGTAGGTAAAAACAGGGAAACCTTTTGCTTCATAGCCACTTTCAACTACCTTTATTACCTCCGCCAACTTTGTTGGAGGTTCTGTCTTCGCCTCCATTTGTTTGTTCATCTGTTCCCAACATAACTCAAAAAGTAGTGAACGGATTTTGAGGAAATGTTGAGGAAAGGTCAGCCATGCGCCAAGGAACAATTGAATAGATTTTGATGCAAATCCAGACATGTGGCTTGGCGGACGGAGGTGTGTACTCTACCGAGTGTCCTTCTAGTCGTAACATGCGTTCAGGGTGGTTAGCGTCTTACTAATCAACAAGCAGAGCCAGTTATGTTCTCGTTGAAATACGGCCTTGGGTGGATATAAAAATAGCAGTCTGGTTCTGTTTTCCAATAAGGACAGCTTTTACCTCAGGGTAGCAAGTGCTGCCCCAAAACAATGCCACTGGGTAGCTACTGAATAGAACGTGGATTGTTTTGAAGGCTATAGACTGTGATAATATTGTGTGTATTTAATATTTAAATAATATTGGTTGGTGTTGAGTGATATATCAGATGTATTCCATTCAGCTAGCGTGATATTGAATAAGTCGAAGATGAGTAGCTGAAAGGAATATATCTGATATACCACGAAAAAAGTCAGCCAATCTCATCTCATTATCTCTAGCCGCTTTATCCTTCTACAGGGTCGCAGGCAAGCTGGAGCCTATCCCAGCTGACTACGGGCGAGAGGCGGGGTACACCCTGGACAAGTCGCCAGGTCATCACAGGGCTGACACATAGACACAGACAACCATTCACACTCACATTCACACCTACGGTCAATTTAGAGTCACCAGTTAACCTAACCTGCATGTCTTTGGACTGTGGGGGAAACCGGAGCACCCGGAGGAAACCCACGCGGACACGGGGAGAACATGCAAACTCCACACAGAAAGGCCCTCGCCGGCCCCGGGGCTCGAACCCGGACCTTCTTGCTGTGAGGCGACAGCGCTAACCACTACACCACCGTGCTGCCATTATTATTATTATTATTATTATTATTTTACATACACATTCCTTTCGGGTGTTCAACGCATCTTTCTCTTTCAAAGTTCTCTCAAAATCTTCTGCATTTAACGAAGCAAACCTGTCGGCCATGTTTGCTTACAAATTGTCACAGCCGCTCGCTAGCGCAGAAGTTTTACGTCTCTGACGTGACGTCATGTTGTCTTGACAACCATGCAATATCGTAAACCGTATTCAACGCTCACTCTCCATTGGGCAGAGTGATGTAATACATGTAGGATAAGCGATATGCTAACAACATTGCATGCTATCAAACCAAAAAAATTAAACCTGCTAGAAGGGAAGAGAACACGTTTTTATTCCATGAAAAAAGTGTCCTGTATGGATAACAGTACGGTGTATCATATGACTGATTATTGGCTCAAGTCTTATTTTGACCTTTGAGTGCGAAATTAGTTTCGCTCTGAAACGGATTATAAGATTATTAGTAATCCTCTTAAAAATGCATTCCTTTAAAGCCGTGTGGTACTCCGGTATACTTCCCTGCTGTCCGGGGTGTTCCGACGTCCTTCTCGGGTTATTCAAGGTGGTCGGTGCGATGAGCTTGAACGTCAACATGCAGCAACAAGGTCGAATCAATTTGCCGTTTTGTTGTTGTTGGGTTTTTTATTATAGTTTGTTTGTTTTGTTTTTTGCTTCTAATGTTATCCAGCAGCTTTTCACTTCCCTTTCTGTGCTGTCTTGGTTGACCAGTACATGGCAGGCCTATAAATTCATCTCAACTCATCCAGTTCTACTCCTCACGGCTATTTCATGCTCTCTCGCTCTCTGTCGGTCTTTCTTTTTTCAGATTTTCCTCTCTCCTCGCTTTATCTCTCAGTTGCACGTAAACACATCTCCGTGCCCATGCCCACTGAAGCAGTTATGAGTGATTTAAAGATAGTTCATAGACGGTTCCAATAAGTTGTTTGGTTTTGTGTCGGATGCTTGTACACACGGACTTCCTCTCAAATTCCATTTTCGTAACCAGACTCTGAATTGGATTCAGATAATTACTAAATAATTCATTAAAAACATTAGACTTCTTGAGCCCTAGGAAAGGCCATACTCTGCTCACACTTTAAGCTTTCTTTGTTTATCTAGTCCTCTCAAACCGAGCTGTTTTCACACTTTTTTTTTAAGCACATAAGACTTTTCACACAAACCTTACACACACAAAGTTTCTGTCACTTGTTCAGCTCTTCAGCATATTCACTTCATTCTCATTCTGCTGAACACCAAACAGTATTTGATTTGCTCCTGTTATCGAGCATTATTTTACACTACTTCATACAAGAACATGTGATCTGGTGTATGAGGTGCTTCCCGATACTCTAATTCATGCCTCTGTGATTTATATAGATAATTCACAAGGACTTGTAAGGCAGGGCGGCATGGTGGTGTAGGTCCACGTGGGTTTCCTCCAGGTGCTCCGGTTTCCCCCACAGTCCAAAGACATGCAGGTTAGGTTAACTGGTGACTCTAAATTGACCGTAGGTGTGAATGTGAGTGTGAATGGTTGTCTGTGTCTATGTGTCAGCCCTGTGATGACCTGGCGACTTGTCCAGGGTGTACCCTGCCTTTCGCCTGTAGTCAGCTGGGATAGACTCCAGCTCGCCTGCGACCCTGTAGAACAGGATAAAGCGGCTAGAGATAATGAGATGAGATGAGACTCGTAAGGCAGACGTGCCACATAACCTAAGCCTTATAATAAACATGTCGGTGTTTAGTGCAGAAAAAAAACCAGATAATTAACAGTTATCCGACGAAATCAAGTCGTACGTGAGCTGATAGCCGACGAACCGTGCAGCACCGAGTCACCTATAAACCGTGTACGACTAGATTGAGTGGAAGAACTGTTTTATTCTATCCACATTCACTGGATTTTTAGAAACGGAGCATTTTTTAAAATTATTTTTAGTTTTTGATCAATAAAAACTTTACAAAACGTCCAACAAAATAATTTCCGCGTAGAATGAAAACAAACCGGTGAAATGACAGTATATTTGTGAAAAATGCTATAATAATAATAATAATAATTCTTGAAAAGTAAAAAAAACCAAGATATGTTCTTACCATCAAATACTTTTATTCCATATTTTGTTGGTAGGTGGTTGTTGTTGTATTTTTGAGGTTTTGTTTTCGATTAGAGTTTTTATTTCGTCCTCAGTTGGTTCAGTAACACACTCCGCCATTTTTGTTTTTCCTCTACTCACGGTATATGAGCTGATAGCCTAGTAGTAGAGAAGCCAATCAGAGCGCATGATTGCTCATATCCAGTGAATGTGGATAGAATAATTGTTGATATGGTGAAGTGATGTTTGTTTAACCTTTATGGAAGGAGTCTTCGGTGTCGGTGCTTTGTAAAGCTTCCGGATTTCCCAGTAAATCAACTGCAGGTTTGGTTTTTCTCATTAACTTATAGATTTTTTTTTTTTTAATAAAGTAAGCAGTAACTTGCTTCACGTACAGTATGTTTCACAACGTTAAATGTAACTATAAACCATTAAAAAGCATGACATGTCCTTCATTGCCTATTTGGAAATTGTAATTGTTGGAAAATTGCTGTAGAAGTGGAATAACGCGCTATTGTTATGCGAAAGTGATACACTTCAGGGTGGTACCGTACCACAACACCTTGGTGTGTGTTTATTTTCCTATCACGTTACATTCTGTACTTGTTAAACAAGTCATCATTTGGCAAATTCGCTTGATGTTGATTCCTGTTGTCCTCGTTTTTTCAAATTATGAACACGGACTACTGCCGTCCTTGATCCTGTGCCAGAGGTACAAAACTAATCTCTCTCTCTCTCTCTCTTGCTCTCTCTCTCTCTCTCTCTCTCTCTCTCTCTCTCTCAGACCCGTGAGCCCCTGAAACTCTCCGAGCTCAAAGCTGAAGTGTCTCCACGGATCTCAGCCGAGGATCTGATTGATCTGTGCGAGCTGACTGGCCCTGCTCACTTCAAAACTCCTGTAAAGAGACCCAAGGCAGTCAAAACCAAGATCGTTGCAGTCGACATCCGGAGCAACGAGGAGTATCCTTTAATAAACACTGAGCTGCAAACTTGCAGTCACGTCCTGCTTTTATCCAAGCCGCCTTTATAAACACCAGATGTTGATCGGTGAGGTAAAAGGAACTTCAATTCCTTTAACACAGTACAATAAATATAACTATAAGGAATATATATATATATATATATATATATAATTTATTTCAAACTTCAGAAGCAGCATGCAAATGTAATAACGCCGACTCGTCTCACTTATCTGTGCTGAGTCACATAAAATACTTTGTTTTGAAATCAGTGAAATAAATCTCAATTCCACCTTACCTTTGAATAGTTTCAGACCAAACTTTGTCGCATTTTTAGTGCTTTTTGGAACAGTATTTTCTTTCTTCATTTGTAATTCTTCCTACATGGTAGCTGCGGGGTCTTAAAAAAGTCTTAAATTTAATATTCCAAAATTAAGGCCTTAAAAAGTCTTAAATTGCTTTGCCCAAGTCTTAATTTTTTTTTTTAAAGATTTTTTTGGGCTTTTTGCACTTTTATTGGATAGGACAGTGTCGAAACAGGAAATGAGCAGGAGAGAGAGACAGGGAGGGATCGGGAAATGACCTCGGGCCGGAATCGAACCCGGGTCCCCGGATTTATGGTATGGCGCCTTATCCACCTGAGCCATGACGCCCCCTTAATTTTTTAAACAAAGGTCTTAAATCTACTCATACTATTCTGCAATGTGAAAACATGGGTTTTGCGTAACATCAGTGAATTTCTTGGAGTATGCGCAAAGAAAGAAACAATATTGATACATTTTCGCGCCGGCGCAGTCGTCGGAGTCCGTGGTGGAGAGGAGACTCCGCGAATCGCAGCATGGGGAAGTGTCGTTTTAATCAGCAGTGGCTTTCAGATGAAAGATATCGTGACTGGGTGAGGGAGGTTCCTGGAAGCGACGTTGAAGCAAGATGCTGTGTTTGTCGAAAGACCTTCAAGTTGTCCACTATAGGTCATTTCGCTTTAGAGTCTCACATGAAGAGCTCAAAGCACATTGCATCTGCCCTCCACCGCCACCAGCCCATCGCTCAGTTCTGCACGGTTCAATCTCCGAATGCACCTGGAGTTGGCACTAGCACCACTGTCGAACGTCAGCAGCATCAGCCAAGCCAGACATCATCGGCAAGGCTAGCAACAACACAAGGGCCGAGCAGTGGCATGATGGGTGTCGGTGGAACCCCGACACTTCGGGCAGAGGTGCTCTGGATTTTAAAAACAATTACGGATCACCACTCGTACAGCTCGAATGAGGCGAACTCTTTAAGGCTGTGTTCCCAGACTTGGAAGTCGCTACAACATTCTCCTGTGGAAAAAACAAAACGTCTTGCATAACAAAATTCGGTCTTGCTTGTCTTGAATGTGAAGATTTGACAAGCAATGCACATAATGATTTAAGTATATAACTTTCAAGTAAAAATACTTTTATTATAAAACATTTGTCATTATTGGGAATTTGATCTGGTGTTCTACGACTGCATAATGGGTGCGATGTAGGTCTTAATTCTCATTTAAGTGGTCTTAAAAAGGTCTTAAATTTATGGTGGTCAAACCTGGGGAAACCCTGTCCTAACTCACGGTGACAAAGTGATTAGCCGCCATTTTGAGTCATTCGAGGTGATTACCAAGAAATAGTCCGAATTTAAAGAAGAAGAAGCCTTTATTTGTCACATTTTTGAGTGTAATTCCTTACAGTGAAATTCCTTCTCTGCTTTTAACCCATCCGAAGCACACAAGTGAACAATGAGTGCACACACACGCACGCCCAGAGCAGTGGGCAGCTATGCTGCAGTGCCCAGGGAGCAGTTGGTGGTTAGGTGCCTTGCTCAAGGGCACTTCAGCCATGATACAGAGGGAGGGGAAAGTGCTGTTCATTCACTCAACTCCCCTCATGTTTCTCTTGCCAGTCCTGGGAATCGAACCAGTGACCCTTTGGGCCCAAGGCTGCTTCTCTAACCTTCAGGCCACGGCTGAATTTCTTGACCAATCAGCACGCCTGATTTTCTATAATCGCTTGCGGATTTATACTAAAACAGTATACGTACGTGTGTGTGAGAGAGAGCGTGTGAATTTTCTCTTATAAACCAGCATGAACGCTTCAAACTGAAGCCACTGATCCATCACTGCTGGCTTACAGTACTGCACTCACACACCACCTGCGTTCTCACCTAAAAGAGCTCAGAAATTGCTTGATTCCGACACGTACTGCCCACACAAGCTGCTTATCCAAAGCACCATTCTCAATCTTACACACACACCATGCAGTGCCAGCTCATGCTCCATATGGCCTTCATTCTGCATTCCTCTTTACCTTTACACATTTATCAGCAGATTGTTTAGCTTTGTGTTGCCAGAACACAAACTGTTCCACGTAGGTGGTAGTAGATCATCAGTGATGTGCCTGACCTACTGACTGGATGATTGTTGTTGTTGGTTCAAATCCTAAGTCCAGCGAGCTACTGCTGAACAAGGATCCTGAGCAGCTCAGGTAAAAGCTCTAGGAAGCTATAAAGAGTCGGATAAAAGTGTCTGCCAAATGAATAAGTGTAAATGATATATGAAGGAAGTGTTATGCTTGGTGAGATTAAAGTATTCTTCTGATACCTTTCAAGCAGAAATGTCAAACTTAACATCCGCTGGCGAAATACTGTTCTTGCATTTCATTTAGCCTGTGTGAACTTATGGAAAGTAATAATGAAAGGCCCTGAAGCACAGTTTGACTCACAGCAGATATTAGCGTAATACAGTATAAAGACTGAGTGCAAACTGCTACGTGGATGAAACAGTTCTGTCAGATTTTTCCTCAAAGTTATTAATGTTTAAAGACGATAGCGGCAGCACACGGTTGGTCATGTGTTCATAATATCTTGTCGGTCCTAAATGAATACAATAATATCATAGTTATGACTCAAAGTTAACTGTATGGTAACTCGTTACTCATCAGCCCTGATAGAAACCGACATAAACCTACATTAACCTCCTAAGGCCCAAGCTATTTTTTTTACATGCATTTTTTATTTCTCTTTGCTATTTGGGCTTATTAGAACCTGATTAGAATAAAAACTAAGCATCGTCTTTTGATAAGATGTACTTTTAGAGAAAAAGTATGTCCACATATGTGGATTCTTGTTCCGAATTTCCATAAAGTGCTGTCCACGCATGTGACCGCTAAGCCCTAGGAGGTTAATAATAACAGTATGGACCAGCTACTGCACATGAAGGCCATTTACAACACAGTTTGAAATTGTTCTGAAATACTTTCTTATTAATTATGTAAGTATTTTTTTCTCCCATTTCATTTTTCATATGAGGGCTTTTGATGAGGGTAAATCAAATGAAAACCTTAAAGCGGAACAGAAATTGGAGAAGCAGAAACGTGTTAAGCACTGCAACACTTGCACTAAACAAAATGAAGATTATATGGAAAATATATTCGCTTTTATCACACCTATATTGCGATTTAAAATAATGTACGTTTTCCAGTGGCTAAATGTTGCTATTAGAGCTGGGATTTGAGCTCAGCCAAAACTTAGCCAGACATACCAAAAAAGCAACAGAGCAAAGGATTTTGGAAGGGATTAGCGGCAGGCTGTCCGGTCGCGCCGTTGTGTATAGTTGTCTCATCTCATCTCATCTCATTATCTCTAGCCGCTTTATCCTGTTCTACAGGGTCGCAGGCAAGCTGGAGCCGATCCCAGCTGACTACGGGCGAAAGGCGGGGTACACCCTGGACAAGTCGCCAGGTCATCACAGGGCTGACACATAGACACAGACAACCATTCACACTCACATTCACACCTACGGTCAATTTAGTCTCACCAGTTAGCCTAACCTGCATGTCTTTGGACTGTGGGGGAAACCGGAGCACCCGGAGGAAACCCACACGGACACGGGGAGAACATGCAAACTCCGCACAGAAAGGCCCTCGCCGGCCCCGGGGCTCGAACCCGGACCTTCTTGCTGTGAGGCAACAGCGCTAACCACTACACCACCGTGCCTCCCTGTGTAGTTGTCGATGCTGATTTTAAAAGTAACTTAAGTAAATTACACAGGGAAATGAATAATTGAGTATGCATGAAAAATACCGTAGCGAGCGTGCAGCGTGGAAGAAGAGTCTGGAGACGGAAATCTTAGTTTCTCGGTCGTTAGCCTGTGCTACTTGCTCTCGATAGCACTGACTTGACTGCTTTATTAGCATTCGCGAACACTACTGATGAACGCTACAATGGCTGGAAGGTAACTTCACTGCCATGCTGACGGCGCCGACTTGCGGTTAAGTTACCGTTGGCCTTCAAAAAAGCCTAGGATGATAAATTTTTGGTTCCTCTCACTATAAATCAATATCTGATTGGTTAATTCATCTGTCACTTCCTATATAAACATACACTGTCATGGCCTTCTGTCCCGGCGATGAAGTCCTAACCAATGAGTGAGCAGCGCTAAACTCTTCTCAGCCAAGAGACAACAAACAAAAGAATCTCATCAGATAACTTGAGTTTAATGTTTTCAAGACAGTAACCCTTTCATTTCTGAAGCAGATTTGATAGAAAATGAGGCCGAATTAGAAGACAACAATTATAACGAAATTATGAAAGGAATGAAAGCAATTGAAGAATGAAAGAAATTAAATATGACATTTGATTTCTACTATAAAGTAGATACAGGTTGGTTTTTTTTTGTATTTTCTACATTGTAGAACCATACTGAAGACTAACACTATGAAATAACATATATGGAATTATGTGGTAAACATAATCAAACAGTGCCAAACAGTAAATAGTAAAAATACAGTAAATAGTAATTCTGAATGAGGGAACAATTGGTAAAACATAGCCATGTTATATATATTTTATATATATATTTTTGGCCCTTCTGACACAGCGAGTGTTGTGTAGCAGATCCAGAGATGGCAACTCGGTGCCAACGATGTTTCCAGTTAAATCGTATCTCCTCCCTCCCTCAAAGAACTAGACCTGGCAGCATGGTGGTGTAGTGGTTAGCGCTGTCGCCTCACAGTAAGAAGGTCCGGGTTCGAGCCCCGGGGCCGGCGAGGGCCTTTCTGTGTGGAGTTTGCATGTTCTCCCCGTGTCCGCGTGGGTTTCCTCTGGGTGCTCCGGTTTCCCCCACAGTCCAAAGACATGCAGGTTAGGTTAACTGGTGACTCTAAATTGACCGTAGGTGTGAGTGTGAATGGTTGTCTGTGTCTAAGGCTACATCCATACGACAACGGCGATATTTTTTTTTTTAAATATTGCGTCCACATGGGCAACGGATCAGTAAAATATCAGGTTCATATGGCAACACAACGCTTGCTGAAAACGATGCAATACACATGCCACACCACTACGTGCGCTGTAAGACGGTCCCATCGGAGACACCAGAACAATAGAAGTAGACGCATGCGCATAACTGCGCATGCGCACAGTGACTATCCCTGTCACTGTCACACGCACACACTTTCTCACTCCCTATCCTATGGATATAGTCCCTTTTAAATCACGTGCTCGTTTTTTGAATGGAGACGCGGAAAGAGGAATGAACGGGGGTAGATGGAAGCCGGTACGCCAACATTCTGATATCCTCCAGAATTCTTTAATGGTCCGGAATAAATTGAATGCTACACGTTGATGGATTACTTTGTTCTTCTACGCCCTTTTTGAGGAATGTATTGTCGGACTTAAACCAACATCTGAAGAGGTGAGATCGCTCCTTTTTTTCCCCTATTTTTGCTGGCGGGATTGACTCTGCCCTAAGGGCTATTCTCTCTCTCTCTCTCTCTCTCTCTCTCTCTCTCTCTCACACTTTGCACCATTACACAAAATATTCACAGTGAAAATATTTTGTAAGCGCGTTTCATGAACCAAGTTATAGGATTTGTTGACAACTCGCATCGAGTTCGTTACACTTCTACCCTGCGTGAAGCACTGACAGTCATGTGGTTGTGACGTCATCGTAAACAAATCCGTTCTACTCATCCAGACGACTTCGCAACGGCGCCGTTGCCAGATTTTTTTTCACTCTGGAACCCGTTCTTAAAAGATTTCGTTTTGGGGCACCCAAAACGCCGGTGCCGTGTGGACGCCAGGCCGAAATGATAAACAATTTTATCAGATTCACCTGAATCCGTTGCCGTGTGGACAGGGCCTATGTGTCAGCCCTGTGATGACCTGGCGACTTGTCCAGGGTGTACCCCGCCTTTCACCCGTAGTCAGCTGGGATAGGCTCCAGCTTGCCTGCGACCCTGTAGAACAGGATAAAGCGGCTAGAGATAATGAGATGAGATGAGAACTAGACCTTCTGCACAAAACTTGGTCACTGGATTGTCAGGTTTTTTGCGAACAAATTAGCAATTAGTTTAACTTCACACGTTTTCTCCTGACTAGAATTGTATCTCCTCTCTCATTTATCATGCAAATTCAGTCCTGATGGATGTTTTGGGTCGATCTTCGCTCGGGGGACAACATTTAGTACTTTGTTGATTTTCCTGTTGTAAACAGTTTGTCGTGGAGGTCGGTCCTCGCTCTCTCTCTCTCTCTCTCTCTCTCTCTCTCTCTCTCTCTCTCTCTCTCTCTCTCTCCTCATTGTCACAGTTCAGTTCTGTTTGATGTTTTGGTCGTCAGGGTTGTTTTGATGGCAGGCCAGCTGAGATACTGCGTCCTTGGTGTTCTGGTTTTTCCATCCTTTCATTTATTTTTTCAGTCTTCGATAAGCACTTTATCCTGGTCAGAGACATGCTGAATCCAGAGGCTTTTCTGGGAATATTTGAAGTGAGGCAGGAATGAGTCTCGTCCATTGTATGGAGATTTTCAGACTCGGTGTAATCAAGTGTCGTCCCACAGACTAAACAGCAGCCGTTCTTTTAGCCAAAGCTCCCGTTTTGTGCATTTGTAATGCTAATGTACTCTATGTTTACTCCCTCGCCTTCCTGAACGACGGTCTCGTTTCAGAGAGATGACTCGGCGCGTAATTGATTTCACAGAACGTGTCGGTGTTTGCAGTTCCCCTGATGTGACACAATACTTCAAAAGAAGGATGATTCAATTACTGCAGGACCCTCATTATAGAAAAGCGCTGACGTTTTTTTCTGTGTCTCTCTCAAGTTATTTCGCCTGCAGTTCTCTCGAGCTTCCTCTCTTGTCAGGCCTTTGGATTCGCTCCCTCATTAAGTCAATTTTCTGATTTCTCGTCCTGGCCGTGGTCCTCCTCTTCCCAAGATACTGTCTTGCCACCTTTATTTATCTCCATTGGGGCGTTCTCCTGTCCTCCACACTCTCATTTTCATCTCCGTTGCTTCACTGAGGAGCTGCGATGTTTTCGCCTGTCCGTCAGGAGGCTGTTGCTCACTCTACTGACTGCGACTGACTCTCAAGAGTTATAAAAATACAGGCTGCACCTTTAGGAAGAAAAGACACATTTAACCATGTGACATTTTCAGATTGAAATATCAGTTTGACCCTTAACCCTTGTGCTGTAGCTTCAGTCGTGGTCACATCCCAGGCAGCATTAATGTTCCGTACAGCTCAGTGTTTGGGCCAGACGGAGAGCTGCTACAGTGCCCCAGCACCAACGCACTGGCCAGCTATAAGAGCCGAGTCGTCGTCATCCTCAGCAACATCACCAAGAACGCAGCTGCGGTCAGTACCACATCTGTCTGTCTCGCTCTTTCTTTCTTTCTTTCTTTCTTTCTTTCTTTCTTTCTTTCTTTCTTTCTTTCTTTCTTTCTTTCTTTCTTTCTTTCTTTCTTTCTTTCTTTCTTTCTGTCTCTTTCATTCTCTCTCTCTCTCTCTCTTTCTCAATCTTCCACTTTCTTATCCAACACTTTCTAATTCTCTCTCTCTCTCTCTCAATCTCCCACTTTCTTATCCAACACTTTCTAATTCTCTCTCTCTCTCTCAATCTCCCACTTTCTTATCCAACACTTTCTAATTCTCTCTCTCTCAATCTCCCACTTTCTTATCCAACACTTTCTAATTCTCTCTCTCTCTCTCTCTCTCAATCTCCCACTTTCTTATCCAACACTTTCTAATTCTCTTTCTCTCTGTCTCTCTCTCTCTGTCTCCCACTTTCTTATCCAACACTTTCTCTCTCTCTCTCTCTCAATCTCCCACTTCCTTATCCAACACTTTCTAATTCTCTCTCTCTCTCTCTCTCTCTCTCTCTCTCTCTCTCTCTGTGTATGTGTGTGTGTGTGTGTGTGTGTGTGTGTGTGTGTGTGTGTGTGTGTGTGTGTGTGTGTGTGTGTTTTGGTGCACTCACTCCCGGTTGCACTTGTTTCCTGCAGTTTGCGGCTCACTTGGTGAAGGTGAATTTCCCTCGCGTGTGTGTCCTGGATGGCGGCATCAACAAGATGAAACCCACCGGCCTTTTAACTGTGCCATCTCCGCAGATCTAAATGTGTGTGTGTGTGTGTGTGAGAGAGAGAAAGGGTAAAAAAAAAAGCTTTTTTTTGTACCATGTCTTGAATATGGCATGTGAAAGATATTGAGTTTGTGCTTAAATTTAATCTTCATGAACTAGAATGAGGGCATTTCATCATCTAACATTACTGTAATAAAGGATAAATTAAACCTTGTTTTCCCTATTCTACTGTTTTGCACAGTAGGGATATTCATTTTGTGTGTGTGTGTGTGTGTGTGTGTGTGTGTGTGTGTGTGTGTGTGTAGAGAGAGAGACTCGGAGTTGGTTATCAGCTCGAATGGGAGTCTTAGGCATTGTACTGTATCCTTTAATGTCTTCTACACTAGAACGCTTTACACCACGATTCTCGCTTCTGATTGGTCAGAAGGGGGGCTGAATAATTTTGAGCAGCAGCTCTGGCAGCACTTCCAGCTGTAACTCAAATCCCAGCTTTATATTACTGCGCTCTTTCTAATACAGTATTGTTTCTACAGTAACAGCTGACACAGGGACTTACCCAGTGGATGCTTCTCATAAACCGATTATAAATATGTGTAATTGTTGATATGGTGGATTCTGCTGTAAAGAGATGTTGAACATTTTATGAAAGGAGTCTGTAGTATCAGTGCGCTCTAACAGTCAAACACTTTGTATTTTACACCACGTGAAAGTCTTCGGGACCGAGGAGTCTGAGCAGTAGCATGATGACACATTTAGCTTTTGTCTTATTGATTTCAAATCAGAAGCTGGTGAGGTAACAGTGGTTTATAGGCGCTCTGGCATAAGTGATAAGAGGAATGAACCTTTTTCACTGACGTTCCGTGACATTAAAGCTCCATTGTGTGAGATTTGGTATAGATGACTTGCAACCACGTGATTAAAATGTGCTACGTCATGAGTGTCCGCCAGGATGATGGATTTACAAAGCAACTAGGACAACAGCCGCCGAAAGCGTGTCTGTAAACAATGCTGAATTTTCTCAGTATTACTGCGATTTGAATGCTCGAGCGAAGATTCGATACAAAGAGAAGATAGATATGTGTGGGTTTTGACCCATATTATTTTAAAAAGCCGGATTTTTCTGAGGATAAGACGCTTCTACTGACCATCGAGTACCCAGATATCGCGTTCTGTCTGGTTTGGCAGACTTCATGGGTTGACAAATCTCAAACGAAGGCTTATAAGTCCATGGAAGCCTAGAACTTCTTTGTCTCTGGATGGGTAAATACCTTATTAATTAAAGGAGAACTGAAGGCAATTTTTTTATCATCAAAATTCTATTTATCTCGTGTTATTAAATATAGGAATGCATTTTTTAGAGCTATTTTGTCACTGCAAGTTCTGAGTGTTTGAAATATGCTCTGTAATGTATCAGTCCATATGTCAAAGCAATGGCCGTAAATGAGACTCGTTGAGACCTGTGCGAGACATCGTAGGACGGAAGTAAAATGTACAGCGGAAATCAAAGTGACCGACATCTGCCAACGTTGTCAAAAGATGCGCGCGCCCTCTTTCGAATGCTGACAGAATCAAGCCGGAAGTTTTCCCTGTGTCCGAAATCACTCCCTACTCATTATATAGGGCACTATACAGCGTGGACGCCATTTTGTAGTGCTTTCCGAAACCTTAGTGAGGATTATGTGGGAAATGCGCTGAGTATAATATGTATTTATCACAAAAATGCATGCGTGTTTATTATTTTGAAAACCCACCAGCCGCCTAATCTGCACGTTTTGTGTGACAGTAATGACGTGAATACCAGCGTGACAGACTCGTCCTGATCCTGTCATCTTTCCAACTCTTCTGATGATGATGCCCTTTATTGTCACTAGTCACATGTACCAGCGAAATTAGCCGTCAACCTGTCCGTACATATACAACATACAATTGACATAGGGTAGACAGGACAGGAAGACAGGGATGAAGATAATAAGGAAACACAACATGAGGAGAGATAAGGAAAAAAAAGAACACCCCCCCACTATGCTCCTGTCAGGAGTACAGTGTGGGAACGTTTAAAAAAAAACTTTGCATAAGCACAACTACAACACAGGTACACTTTAAACACGGGACTTGAGGGGGGGAATCAGGGGGGAGGGGAGGAGGTAATCCAGCGCAAGCAAGCAGCCGTCCGCTCCTGCAGCCATGAAGGCGCTGGTCACGCACCCGCTTGTCACACTGGGGGTAAAAATGGCGACCGCAGAGAGTTAGAGAGGAATGCGAGGAATGAGAGCATCTCCCGGCATTGACCTTCAGGGGGAAATGTTTTCTCAGCAACAGCCTGAACCAAGGCCGGTTCTGTCTCAGGGCGCCGAATGTCGATAAGATATGAATTGTTTGGTCTTTCCAGACGCAGACTTTGCATGTCCTCACTGCTCGTCCATATCTGTCCATTCCGTCCATTCTATTCAAATTGATCTCTGAAAAACGTATTCCTTGCAAAGCTGAAAGCTGCTCCGAGATAACAACCATTTTGTGGTTAAAGTTCTGAATGTCCACAGTCCAAGTGCCAACAGCTTTGCCCACCACTCCAATCATATCGGGCAGCTTTGTGGGGCTTTGAACAGCTGTCACCGTTGTCTGATTTCCTCGATATACCAGGGCAATGCCTAATCCAATCAGCAAAAGTCCTGTAATCATGGTTCCGAATAGGTAGATATCTTCAATGTCCTCCACAAAAAGAATCGCCAAGCACACAACCCGCCATCGCTCTCACGCGTCCATCGTGTAACCAGCCGCAAACATTCCGGCAGGACAAACGGGTTCCCCCAAACCCAAACTTCTCGTCGGGAAAACTGTGTCAATTTTGTTAGGAGACCAGTTTATCAGTTCTCTACTCCACATTGGTTCGGAGTCGTATGGAACAATCTCCATCACTGATGAAGCTGGCAAATCTCGAAATTAATCTAAATTGGAATGATATGGCGATCTGGCCGCTGTGTAAACAGTTTTCAAAATGGCGGCACTGACACTTCACGTTTGAAGTCTTGCACAAGTCTCGTGAAGATTGGGCGGATAAGCAACGCCTGCCGTGGACCAAACGAACTAAATTCAACATGGCTAAAAACCGAAAAGCACGATAAGTGTAATATAATATGTCAATACGAGTCACGATATAAGGTTTCTAAAACCGAAAACGTAATTGAATAACATGTTAATTAAGAAATAAATCAAGTTTAAAAATGACTTCAGTTCCTTTTTAAAGCAGTGGAAAAATAAAGAGAATTGCACACGCGTGACTATGTTTTGTATGGAATGTCGCTTGACGCCACATTTGCATATCCACCAACATGGCCGACATCCGGGTTTCTATTTTGCTTTGATGTCACTTGGAAGTCAAGGATTGGTATACAAAATTTGCTCCTGAGCTCCCCCTACAGTTGTGGAGTGTAATTCACTTTTATGTCACGGTCTTGAATAAAATACAAGTCATGCTTTGAACTCCTGTCATGGCCAGCTGTGTGCGTGTTTGTTTGCAAGCTGAAGGATATGGAACCAACAGAAGCCAGCCCCCCACTGTAACCCTAGCTATGTAATAGGCGAGAGGCCGAGGGCTACAGAAACTGAGATTGGCACCGCCCGATGCGCCACATGGCATGGGAAAGGACTTTGACTGACATATTACACATCATGCACATTGTGCAGTGTAATCTATGACAATTTAGCTGAGAGAGGTTTGCAAAGGGCAGCACGGTGGTGTAGTGGTTAGCGCTGTCGCCTCACAGCAAGAAGGTCCGGGTTCGAGCCCCGTGGCCGGCGAGGGCCTTTCTGTGTGGAGTTTGCATGTTCTCCCCGTGTCCGCGTGGGTTTCCTCCGGGTGCTCCGGTTTCCCCCACAGTCCAAAGACATGCAGGTTAGGTTAACTGGTGACTCTAAATTGACCGTAGGTGTGAATGTGAGTGTGAATGGTTGTCTGTGTCTATGTGTCAGCCCTGTGATGACCTGGCGACTTGTCCAGGGTGTACCCCGCCTTTCGCCCGTAGTCAGCTGGGATAGGATCCAGCTTGCCTGCGACCCTGTAGAACAGGATAAAGTGGCTACAGATAATGAGGTTTGCAAAGTTACAAGTTTTCAAGGCTTATTAGATGAATGTTATCTGGAAAAACTACAAATCTACTCAAGACCTGGGTAACACCACTTATTCTATCCACATTCACTGTGGAGCAATCATGTGCTCTGATTGGTTACTCTACTACTAGGCTATCAGCTCATATACCGTGAGTAGAGAAAAACAAAATGGCGGATCGTGTAGCTGAACCAACTGAGGATGAAATAAAAACTCTACTCAAAAACAAAACCCTAAAAAATAAAAAAAAGCACAACAAAATATAGAAAGAAAGTATTTGATGGTAAGAACATATCTTTTTTTTCTTTTTCAATAATAATAATTATGGCATTTTTCACAAATTGCTCCAGTCATTTCACCGGTTTGTTTGCATTCTTCATCTTTTAAGTATTAAAATTTGTTGAATTTTTTTTAGACTGATTCAAAAGCTCAAAGAAGTTTGAAAATATACATCACTGAAATATCCAAGGAAGTATTAAATAAGCATCTAAAGCTATAATGATGTTTTTTCGGATTCATAACAGAATGGAATGCTTATAGAGTATTTGGAATCCGATTGCAATAGATAGTTTTCACATGACGTCACAGAGTCGGGGATTCCCTAGTGGCGGCCATCTTGCGGGTCAAGCTTACCGTACGGGTCACTGAGCACACATTGTAACGCGCGAGTACAAAGTCTTCAAAAGAACCCAAGCAGGCTATTTAAAGCTGGCAATGGTGCACACCTGTTGTATTCATGGCTGTCGTAATAGGTCAGATGATGACGTCAAGCGGAGCTTTTATGGAATTCCCACTGTACGGGAGCACGAAGGCGAGCAAACAAAGAAACTCAGCATACAAAGGAGAAATCTATGGCTTGCAAGAATCAACCGCAAGGATTGCCTTCCAAACACAGCAAAGTCTGCTCCGATCATTTTATAAGTGGTAAGTTGTTTAAATAAACAATCAATTGTGTTTAAGTTTGTTTTTGGAAACCAAAACATCATGTAAACAATCTCTGGAGAATGCCTAACTGGAACCGCTGAGTGTACGTTTACATTGTACACTGACATGGTACTGTAATACCACTAATGGATGTAAAATTTGTCTTAAATCAACTCGATATTATACACACACACACATATTTATATGCAGTGTTGAGAGCTCTAAAATTCCAATGTTTACATACCTTGGTTGTAATTAGGACACGACTGTCACTTGCTTTTATATGGTGGACTTCACGGACCCAGCCACAGACAAAATAATTGTATGACTCCAGCGACTTGTATGCTTTGAGGTCGTCAAGTGTGTAGGCACTTTTACTATTCACGAAATAGTTTACAATATCAGGGTACGATATGGATGGCAGCCCTGCATAGTCACTTGAAAATGCATCTTTGTCCACTTCGTAGGGGTCAATTCCCCCAATCAAGGCCAGTTTGGCTGCATGCCGTTGTCGTGAGATGTCGTCTAATGTATCCATATACTTCCGTTTGCTTGATTTTGCCGACATTGATCTTTATTTTAGAAAACTGACTATATAACTTTATAAATTCGTCCGAGATAACGTAGCCGGTAATAGCGATGGTCCGTTTTGTTTGCCCCACAAGATGGCGGCTGGAGGGCCATGACGTCAATGAAAACTATCTATAAATAGAATTAGAGTGGAATTAAATTCCTAGCATAGAAAAATTTACATGCTTGAAATTATTCAGATTTTTCTATTCCATTCAGATTTTTTTTTTTGCAGTTTGTTGTAAATATCTACCACATATTACAATATCAGCAGACATTTTTATGCGACCTTTGACCTGGATTTTCATGTGGTTACAATGTCAATTGCCTGTTGATGTTTACTGGTAAACTACAAAACTAGAAATTAATACAAACAACAACGAATGATTAACAAAATGTGATCTACGAAAATACTTAGAAAGTGGAAAAAGATTTTCTGACAGGTTAAATATCAGTTTATTTGTTTTACAAACATTAGAATTATTTCCTCATTTACATAAACACCGACATCCATATATTTATATAAAAGATATTTTGTACTCAAAATAAGTCTATGTAAAACAAATTTTAAATAAAAACTATGTTTTGTTAACTTAATACCATATACCGATTATTATTCTTTTTTATAAATAATCATCTGGGTGTCGATAATTGTGGAACGGTGTTGATAATTGTGGAATGGTGTCGATAACTGTGGACAAAGGTGTCAATAATTGTGGAATGATGTCGATAACTGTGGACAAAGGTGTCGATAATTGTGGAATGGTGTCGATAACTGTGGACAAAGGTGTTGATGATTGTGGAATGGTGTCGATAACTGTGGACAAAGGTGTCGATAATTGTGGAATGGTGTCGATAACTGTGGACAAAGGTGTTGATAATTGTGGAATGGTGTCAATAACTGTTGAATGGTGTCAATAACTGTGGACAAAGGTGTTGATAATTGTGGAATGGTGTCGATAACTGTGGACAAAGGTGTTGATAATTGTGGAACGGTGTCGATAACTGTGGACAAAGATGTTGATAATTGTGGAATAGTGTCGATAACTGTGGACAAAGGTGTTGATAATTGTGGAACGGTGTCGATAATTGTGGAATGGTGTTGATAACTGTGGACAAAGATGTTGATAATTGTGGAACGATGTTGATAACTGTGGACAAAGGTGTTGATAATTGTGGAATGGTGTCACGTGATCTGTTATGCTAAGTAATCAGGAATCAACTCTTTTTTTTTTTTTTTTCCCCCCACCAGTGGAAGTTTGAGTAACTATTCATGCATAATTTACATATTGAAAGTCTTTTGTACTTTTGCAATGACCAAAACAGAGGTGGACAAAGTACCCAGCTTCATCGGTCAAAATAACATATTTTCCATTATAACCCAAAAATGGTTACCGATAGACAGATGTTTACTATTATAAGCATATAGGAACTCCCATATGGCCTTTCATTTGGCACCATGACCTTTGACCTTGAGTGACCTTGAAAGGTCAAACTCAAGGTCATGGATTTTCAAAGGGCTGTAACTTGAAAACAGTTGATGATAGCCAGATGTTTACCGTTATCAACATATAAGAAGTCCCATATGGGCTTTCATTTGCCACCATGACCTTTGACCTTGAATGACTTTTTGAAATGTCAAACTCAAGGTCATGGATTTTCATAGGACTATAACCTGACAGCTGATGATTGAGAAATATTACCATTATCAACATATAGGTATAAAATAAGTGCTGCCGGGCGAGGTTTGTTTTGCCTGGCAACACTTGTATTAACAACAGTTCTGTTTGTGTGTGCACATTTTTTTTTTCTCCATGGTAAGGATGACCTTTGCATGGAATTGCCCTCTAACACTTTGGGACATGCTGTTATTCTCAGATAATGAACTTTGGGTTGGTAACAGTAACTCCACTTTGAGTCAGGCCACGTCGCACTCCCCGCGTGTTTTAGTCCTTACATAACACTCATTTAATAAATGCTTTGAACACAGCTCAACTGCTTTGTTACCTTGGGGTGATCACTCCAGGGTGTGTTTTAAGGAACTACTCATAATTATACATGATGATAAAGCCTGTAAGCTTCACTTTCTTGTGTTTTGAACAACATTGACTCAAATCACTATATTATTAGCATCTAACTACAAAAGAGCTGATGGTTACAAACATCTGCAGGGCGACTGAAAATGAAAACCCTATAGACTTGGTTCCTGCATACATTGTGTGTGTGTGTGTGTGTGTGTGTGTGTGTGTGTGAGAGAGATGCAATGAGAGACAGTTGTGACTGTCATCTCATAGTCATTAGAGCAAACCGAATCTGCAGAACAAACTTTCTGTTCCTCTCACTCACCAAGCAGCACCGACACGCAGTCTGGCACCACACACACACACACACACACACACACACACACACACACTGCCTGCAGACTGAGTGGCTCTGTGTGAGGGGAAGGAGGAAAAGAGATGTAGAAATAACAGTGGGGGGTGGGGGGGATCTGATTATGACTATTGCAAATGTCTTTATATTAGGTTCAAATGACATGATTTGCCGATGTGTGTTTTTTCACTTGAACAAACTGCGACAGTGTTTTCTGTGTGCGAGTCTTTGTAGAGCTGAGTATCAAGATCAAGATAGTCTCCGAGGAGGAAGTCTATACCACTCGACTTGTGTTTCAGTTTGAAAGTGAGTTTATCAGTGAACCTTCACAAAGTTCTCTTGGAGATCATTTCAGTAAATTTGCTTAAAGGTTACGATACACGTCCAGATACACAGACTTACCACAGAATTGTAGAACTGACCTGAATTACAGGAAGCGTTCTTCTTCTTCTTCCTCTTCTCCTTCTGCTCATCCTCTTCTTCATCTTCTTTGTCTTCTTCTTCTTCTTCTTCTGTCTTCTTCTTCTCCATCTTCTGCTAATCCTCTTCATCCTCCTCCTCTTTCTTCTTCTTCTCATCCTCTTCATTGTCTTCTTCTTCTCTTCCTCCTCCTCTTCTTTTCTGTTTTCTGATCATCTTCTTCTTCTCCACCTCCTTCTTCTTCTCTGCCTCCTCCTTCTGCTCTGTCTTCTTCTCATCCTCTTCATCATCCACTTCTTCTTTGTCTTCTGCTCATCTTCATCATTTTCTTCTTCTTCTCTGTCTTCTTCTCATCCTCTTCATTGTCCACTTCTTCTTTGTCTTCTGCTCATCCTCTTCATCATCATCTTCTCCAGCTTCTGTTCATCCTCTTCTTCTTCTTCTTCTTCTTCTTCTTCTTCTTCTTCTTCTTCTCTGTCTTCTTCTCATCCTCTTCATCATCCACTTCTTCTTTGTCTTCTGCTCATCCTCTTCATCATCATCATCATCTCCAGCTTCTGCTCATCCTCTTCATCTTCTTATTTTTTGTCTTGTTTTTCTTCCGTCTTCTGCTCATCCTCTTCATCTTATTTTTGTCTTGTTTTTCTTCTCTGTCTTCTGCTCATCATCATCTTTTTTGCCATCTTCTATTTGTTTTTGTCTGCTGTTGCTTATTTTCTTATTTTTGAGGGTTTTCTGTTTGTTTTTTGTTTCTTCTCTTTCTAATTCTTCTCAAACTGTTATGTTCTTGTTCAATTTCATTTTTTGCACTTCTCATTATTGTACTTCTGCTGCTTGTTTTCTTCATCGTCATCTCCTATTCCTACTATTGTTTCTTCTGCCGCAGCTTTCTTTTCTTTTTGCTTCTCATTCTTGATGTCTTCTATTTCTTCTTAGGCTGCTAAATTTACTTTTTCTTTTTTGTTCTTTACCTGGTACCTCTTTTGCTGGTCCCATTCTTCTTCTTCTTCTCCTTCTTCTTCTCCTCCTCCTCTGCCTCATACATCCTCTGCTTCACGGTCTCATGATACTCGACAGTCTTTTAGAAATGATTGCCCACCAGAGGGGGTGAGACATTTTGACCATCAGCCTGAAATCCAATCTGAGAGGTAGAAAGGCCCAAAATAACCAGGAGGTGTGTGTAATTGGACTCACCGTATCATGTGGCTGGGTCTCTGTGTGACAGTAGTCTGAATTTAACTGCAGATAAAGGATAATGAATCACTGAAGCATTCAAAAATGTCAGTCCAAAATCTCCCACAGGTGTTCACCTGGGGTAAGATCTGGTGACTGTGAAGGCCAGCGCATAAGATTTACATCATCTTAGTATTCAAGAAACCATTCAGTGAGTCATTTTGTCCTGTGGATAACATTTGTGAATAACGTTTGCTTATTTCAGTACTGTGGCACGTAAACAGTCAGTTCTTGAAGTTGATGTGTTCAAGATGAAGTGGGCAATCGTAAGGATGAGAGGGCCAAGTTGTGATAGCTAGACAACTGGATCAGAGAATCTTTTGTGGGGCAGGTCTTGTGGGGTGTTCCCAGTATGCATGGGTAGTACCTACCAAAAATGGTCCAAGGAACAACAACCAGTGAACCAGCAACAGGGTCTTGGGCACCCCAGGCTCATAGACGCGAGTGATTTAGTCTGTTTGTGCCTCGCCCGACCCATTGCTCGTTTCCTCGTTATTGATTTCTAGCCTGCCGATTTGGATTGTTTGCCTGTTTGTCACACTGTTCTTAATAAACACTTCTGCACTTGCATCCGTCTACTACCCTTCCCTGACACTCGGTGCTGTTAGTGTGGCAGTCCAGTTACCTTCAAGCCAGTGTAGCAGTAGCATTAGTGAAGGCCAATGCTAGCTTACCCATGACTCAGTGCTGTTAGCATGGTAGTCCAGTTACCTTCTAGCCAGTGTAGCAGTAGTGTTAGCGAAGGCCAATGCTGGCTTAACCACAACTTGGTGCTGTTAGTGCGTCAGTGCAGTTACCTTCCAGCCGGCATAGCAGTAGCATTAGTGAAGGCCAATGCTAGCTTACCCACTATTTGGTGCTATTAGCACGGCAGTCCAGTTACCTTCCAGCCAGCGTAGCAGTAGCATTAGCGAAGGCCAATACTAGCTTACCTGCAACTCGGTGCTGTTAGTGCGGCAGTGCAGTTACCTTCCAGCCGGCGTAGCAGTAGCATTAGTGAGGGCCAATGCTAGCTTACCTGCAACTCGGTGCTGTTAGTGCGGCAGTGCAGTTACCTTCCAGCTAGTGTAGTGTTAGTAAAGGCCAATGCTAGCACAGTCAAGCCGAATATTATTATTATTTTCCCTGTGTAATTAGTTACTTTTAAAATCAACATTGACAACTACACACAATGGAGCGACCAGGCAGCCAAAATTCTCTCAAAATTTCCTGCCTTTAATGAAGCAAACCTGGTAGCCATGTTTGTTTACAAACTGTCAGTCACTCGCTAGTGTGGAAGTTTTACATCTCCGACGTGTCTCTTTTCCAGTTTTTCGATGTCCGTTGGTATGTTTTTCTCTTGTAAATATACATGAAGAATATCTAATGAAGTTTTGGTAGCCTTTCAGGTGTTCAACGGATTTTCACTTTCAGTTTTCAGTTGATTTATTTAGTGCTTAATCCTAGCAGTAGCGCTGAATTAACCCCATCTTCTCTCTTTCCCAGCTGACAAAGAAATGATTGTGTGCATGCACAGCAGAAAAGTTTTGTCATTGGATCTTCGCATGAGCTCTGATGTGTGATGTCGTGTTGTCTTGACAATGTGCAATATTATAATAATATTACACTCCCATTCTCCATTGGGGAGAGTGACATAATACATGGAGGATAAACGATATGATAATATTGCATGATATCAGTAAACCCACTGGAAGGAAATAGAACAGGTTTTTATTCCATGGAAAAAGTGTCCTGTATGTACAACCCCAATTCCAAAAACATTGGGACGCTGTGTAAACTGTAGATAAAGTCAGCATGCGATAATTTGCAAAACATGGAAACCCTATTTTTCATTGAACATAGTACAAAAACAACATTTCCAGTGTTGTATAGTAGCGAAGTAAAAATACTTCACTACTGTACTTAAGTACATTTTGGGAGATTTTGTACTTTACTTGAGTTTTCAAATTTTTGAGAACTTTCACTTTTACTTCACTATATTTTTTAACTTAATTGCATACTTTTACTCCGATACATTTTCAAAGAGCTGTTTAGTTACTCATTACAAAAAAGAAAGGAAAAAAAACGTGTTTTAACCCCACTGACTGCAATGAAGTCAGGACGTGCCTGGGCTTGTTCACCACTTGCGCATGACAACCAATAGGCTACACCTGTTGGCTTCACGCAGTAAGCAGAAAGCTAGCTTCACAATCAACAGCCCTGATGGAAGAGGAGACGGAGACAGCAGCTACTTCGGCTACAAATGAAGAGGAACCTGATGATGAGCATCCCTGGCCGTATTTGAACACAATGTTCTCTTAAGTTGATGTGAAGGATTCGTCCTATCGAATGAAGTGCCTCTTATGCCTTCCAAAAAACATGGAAATTCTATCTTATAGAAACTCCCCGTCCAATCTAAAGAAACACATCGAGGTAAGTTCTAGGTTTATGAAATTGTTACAGTATATTCCCATTTCAGAAACCATAGTATGAACCCAGCGCAACTTGCATTTCTCACTGAATATGCTGCTGTAATGAGCCCTGTCGCCCAAGCAACCAACATACTGCAAGCAGAGACCAACGCACAAATGGGGTGGCTACTTCCTACAATCCACCTGCTGACGGTCAAACTCGACAAGGTCAAGTTGCAGCTGAAGTACTGCAGGCCTCTTGTTGATGCTCTACAGTCTGGAATTCAGAACCGTTTTGGGCACATGTTCAGGGATGCTGAGCTGGTTGCAGCTGCAATTCTTCTTCCCAAATTCCGAACGACATGGACGAAGGACGACGCTACCATCAAAATGGGTAAGGCATGCATATAGTTAAAAGTGTGTTTGTGTCTCGACACTTTGTAATATTAACAGTTTTGCATGTTTGTTGTAGGTGCATGAAATTGGACAATGGACGAGTGCAAAAAAATAAATTCAAATAATACTTTAATGTTTCACTTCCTTAGACTGATATCACAACATGGTAGAAGGTTGCATTGCATCATTTAAGTACTGTAACTTTCTATATTTCAGGAATCGATTACATCAAGCAGCATATAGAGGATCCCTCCCTCCAGCCGGGTGCGACCAGGTCAAGTTCATCAGATGAGGATGACTTCTTCTCGTCCCTGCAGGTGTCGAAGACCCAAGATGGTGCCAAACAGTTGGATGCCTACCTGTCCTGCTCAGCTGACCACATGGACTTGCTGAAGTCCTTCCCTTCTGTTTGCAAGCTGTCTTTCAAGCTCAACACACCACTGCCAGCATCAGCAGCATGCGAAAGGCTGTTCAGCATAGCAGGGCTTGTTTTCAGCCCACGAAGAGTACGGCTAAATTCTAGGCATTTTGAAAGCCAGCTGCTTTTGAAGATGAACAGAAAGTTTTACAGTTTCAAGTGATGGAGGGGGTTATGTGCAAGGATGACCTCAAAGGAGGTTTAAGTTAGAGGGGAAGAATAAAAAGGTCAAGGGCAAAAGTGTGTATTGGGGATGGGGAAGTGGGGCTTGAATGTGCAAAAAGAAAATCTGTTGGTGCTATGTTAAATGTTAAGATTTAGTTTATAAAGTGCAATAACGGTAGCAGCTCTTTTTTGTTTTATATTTTGTCTTGATGGTGTGATGTACGCCTCATTTTCAGTACTATTTTATTTTTCAAAAAAAGGTTTCAAACTGTGGTCACCCTCTTCAGATGCCAGATAAGCTTCAGTTTTCTCCAAATTACTTTTTTCTTTTGATTATTATGACAGCAATTGGTCGTGTATGCACCTCCATAGTTTATAAAGTGCAATAACAGTAGCAGCTTTTTTATGTTTTTTTTTTTCTTAATGGTGTGATGTATGCCTAATTTTCAGTACTTTCTCTTAGTTTAAAAAACAAAGGAAAAAAATGAGAAAAAAAAGTGTCAAAACTGTGGTCTCCATCTTCAGATGCCAGATAGGCAGCTTCATTTTTCTCCCAATTAATTTTTTTCTTGTTTATAATGGTTGTGTGTGCACCTCTATTTTCAGCAGTGTAATTGCTTGTCATGAACCATTGGTGACAAATTACCTTCAGTTTACCAAAATATTAAAAATATTACAAATTCAGATTGCCTTTGCTTGTTTACTTTTATGTGTACTTTTAATTACATTACTTGAGTACATTTATTTTTGCATTACTTGTCATACTTAAGTGCAAGAAATATCAGATACTTTAAGACTTTAACTCAAGTAACATTTCAGTCAGTGACTTTGACCAAAGTCATTTTTTGGAAGGGTGCCAATACTTTTACTTGAGTGTGATTTCCCAGTACTTTATACAACACTGAACATTTCACATGTTGAAACTGAGAAATTTCATTGTTTTTTGATATATGCTCATTTTGAATTTGATGTCAGCAACACATTTCAAGAACGTTGGGACAGGGGAATATTTACCACTGTGTTGCATCACATCTACTTTTAACAACACCTGGTAAACGTTTGGGAACTGAGGAGACCAATTGCTGTAGTTTTGAAAGAGAAATGTTGTCCCATTCTTGCCTGATGTACAATTTCAGTTGCTCAACAGTTCGGGGTCTGCTTTGTCTTATTTTGCACTTCATAATACACCAAATGTTTTAAATGGGAGGCAGGTCTGGACTGCAGGCAAGCCAGTTTAGCACCTGGACTCTTTTACTATGGAGCCATGCAGTTATAATATGTGCAGAAAGTGGTTTGGCATTGTCTTGCTGAAAGAAGGAAGGCCTTCCCTGAAAAAGATTTTGTCTGGATGGCAGCATATTGCTCTGAAACGTGTATATATCATTCAGCATTAATGATGCCTTCCCAGATGTACAAGCTACTCATGTCATGTGCACTAATGCACCCTCATACCCTCACAGATGCTGGCTTTTGAACTGTGCACTGATAACAAGCCGGATGGTCCCTCTCCTCTTTAGCCTGGAGGACGTGGTGTCCAAGATTTCTAAAAAGAATTTCTACTTTTGATTCGTCAGACCTCGGGACAATTTTCCACTTTGCCTCAGTCCATCGTAAAAGAGCTCGGGTCCAGAGAAGGCGGCGGTGTTTCTGGATATTGTTTATATCTGGTTTTAACTTGCATTTGTGGACGCAGTAATTAAAGGTCTCATGGCATGAAATTTTCACTTTCTGAGGTTTTTTAACGTTAAAATGAGTTCCTCTGACCTTCTTAAGTCACCCCAGTGGCTAGAAATTTCATAATGTGTAAACCAAACTATGCCCAACATTTGAGAATGGCGCATCAAAACGGCGCGTTGATAAGCTCTTCCCTTTACTACGTCAGCAAGGGAGATGATCCCCATGCCCCCCCTCTGGATTCCCACCCACTGTATGGATTGCCCTGCCCAGTTGTAGTGAGGAGACCATAGAGGACACAACAACATGGCATCACCTAAGCAAGCGAAACATGGAAATTGCGCTGTACATGGATGTGACAACACAGAAAAGAGTCTGTTTTTACTGCCGACGGGAGAGCCCCTGAAGACGCAGTGGCTTAATTTTATTTACTTCAATAATACACCGTCGAGTCTACCTAAGACGGTGTATGTTTGTCGGAAGCATTTTCCTGAGGAATGTTTCCACAACTTGGGACAGTACAGGGCAGGTTTTGCACATCAACTGTCACTGAAGCCTGGGTCCGTACCAAGCATCCCTGCCGCATCAGCAACAAACACCGAACAAGTAAGTGTATAACTGTTAAGTCGTTTTGCCGTGTTTAAAAATCGGTGCGTTAGCCTAGCAATGGCTACATTAGCTGTGCAGCTAACCGCTTCCTGCAGTTAGCCAGGTAATCTGCGCTACAAAACTAAAGAGCATGCAGCATGCTCTGTTAAACTGAGTTTAGTCTGGAAATTGACTGTAACTTATGAGCTTATGTTTGACTATTGCTCCGCAATGCATGTCTTCTGTTGGATAAGCGATATGTTGCTGTAGTTGCTGCTTCTATCCTCTTTGGTTATGGAGTGCGTGTTCAAGCCTAGGGTATTATACGTTCATAAACTACCACTCCGAACACTCTCACTCTCTGTTCTCTGTGTCACGTTGAGTTTACGAAAGGAGTCCGAGGGAGAACGGGGTTTTGCCTTAGCAGCGTGGCTACAGGCGCTGATAGCAGCAAGTATGTGTGCGCACAGCTTGGTCAAGCCCCTCCCCCCATGGCCCGCCCCCACCCTCTACCCTTCCCCGCCTCCTGCTTCTCATTAGCAAAACGACGCACTGGGAAAAGTGCTGAAATGGGGCTTTCTCCCAGGAGGCTATATTTACGTGCCGAGGGTTCATTTCGAGAAAGGCTGCGGATATAACATCC
The DNA here is from genome assembly GCF_027579695.1 of Neoarius graeffei. Classification (NCBI taxonomy): domain Eukaryota; kingdom Metazoa; phylum Chordata; class Actinopteri; order Siluriformes; family Ariidae; genus Neoarius; species Neoarius graeffei. Next base: position 79,353,991 of record NC_083575.1, read on the forward strand.
GGAAGCCTCCACGAGCCCGTTTAAAGCATCAACAAACCACCATGCCATGGGACCTTTAACTGTTTTCACAGACAATGGTTTTCTGAAGTGTTCCTGAGCCCATACAGTGATTTCCACTACAGACACATGTCTGCTTTTAATGCAGTGTCGCCTGAGGGCCTGAAGATCACAGGCATCCAATGTCAGTTTTCAGCCTTGTCTCTTGCATACAGAGATTTCTCCAGATTCTCTGAATCGTTTAATGATATTATGGACCATAGATGATGTGATCCCCAAATTCTTTGCAATTTTACATTGAGGAACGTTATTCTTAAATTGTTGCACTGTTTGCCCATGCAGTCCTTCACAGAGCGGTGAACCCCTCCCCATCTTTACTTCTGAGAGACTCCGCCTCTCTGGGATGCTCTTTTTATACCCAATCATGTTACTGACCTGTTGCCAATTAACCAAATTAGTTTTTTTTTTTAGCATTACACAACTTTTTCAGTCATCTGTTGCCCCTGTCCCAGCTTTTCTGAAACATGTTGCTGACATCAAATTCAAAATGAGCATATATTTTTCAAAACCAATAAAATTTCTGTTTCAACGTTTGATATGTTGTTCTTGTACTATTTTCAATGAAATATAGGGTTTCCATGATTTACAAATCTTCACATTCTGTTTATATGTACAGTTTACACAGCGTCCCAACTTTTTTGGAATTGGGGTAATAATTAACTATATTTAACGAAATCGAGTCGTACATGAGCTGATGGTCAATGAGACGTGTAGCACCGAGTCGGCTATAAGCCATGAGATTGAGTGGAATAACTGTTTTATTCTATCCACATTCACTGGATTTTGAAAAACAGAGCATTTTTATTTTTTGAAAATTTGATAAATAGAACTTTTTACAAAACAAAAAATAATTTCTGCTTAGAATGTAAACAAACCGGCGAAATTACAGTAGCAATTTGTGAAAAATGCGATAATTCTTGAAAAATACTTTTATTCCATATTTTGTTGCGCTTTTTTTTTGGGGGGGGGGGGGGGGGTTGAGTAGAGTTTTTATTTCATGCTCGGTTGGTTCGGCAACATGCGCTGCCATTTTCTTCTTCTTTTGGGTTTTTTTGGCAGTTGGCAAACCAACTTAAAGGTGCATTACTGCCACCGACTGGGCTGGAGTGTGGAACAGGAGCTATTGGTGTGGGGGGGAGACTATATTCTTTTAGCTATTTCTGTTTCTTTTAAATACTTGATAACAAAGTGATATATCTGATTTGATGTGCTCTACCATTTTGTTTTTCTCTACTCACAGTATATGAGCTGATATCCTAGTAGTAGAGTAGCCAATCAGAGTGAACGATTGCTCATATCCAGTGAATGTGGATAGAATAATTGTGGATATTTGGAGTATAATTCTTTTAATTTCACATTAAGGTTCTTGGATTATGTCAGGTTGTTTGGATTCAATCTGATTTTTCAGTATATAACACACTTTTTTGGCAACACTCATGATCCCACTCATTACTTTCTTTAAAAAAGAAAAATATTCAGTCTTCTCAACTTTGTTTAATTAGTTCCTACAGCTTAACCTTTTCCTGTAATTTGTTAAAAAAAAAAACATGTCCTTTGATTTTTCTCTAATTGTCTGATGCAGCTTTCACAAGCTAAGAGAAATTAATTGCTTACTTTTAATTAGCAGTTTCTGGCATGGATCAAAACATTCTTATCGTATTTATTTCAGCAGTATCTTAATACATGACTTCAAAAAAAATTCTAATTGTTTTTTACAGGAATTATGTCTTAATATTTATTTGTTTTTTTCAATTTTCAAATATAATCTTATTTTAAGGTTATCATTAAAAAAAATAATCAAATTTTGAGAATAGCTTTAAGAATCAGATAACTATTTAGATCTTAACAGATTGGCACTAGTTCCAGTTCAGATCCATCATATGTGTGTGTGTTTCCTGAAGGATACTGAATGTTGTCTGATCTGTGATCACGTAAACCGGCTTTGGGATATAAAAAAGATTATAACTTCTTAGATACCCTAAATAATCTGCTTTAAAAGCCTTCCAGTCTGCTAATATGAATATTTTAATCGATTTTATTTCCTCTGGGCTGTAGTGTGAATAAACTAGCTGCATGTGTGACTACAGGTTGATATGAGGACAGACAGCAGCCTTGGGATCATGCCTGGTCTTGCTGAAGTGTCACAGCTCATAAAATAAGGCCAGGACAGGCTGATTCCATGCCCTTGTCAGTAGCACTTGGTTTGAGGGTACATGAACTCGCATAGATCAACCCAGACTCCTCTGTTCAGTTTTGTTATTATTTCATGACTGATGCCATGTTTGGCATTTAGTAGACGTCTTCTCCTCCTCTCAATGCTCAGTTGCCCTTTTATTGAAGAAATATCTTGGTGAGCAACAAGAAATTCACTACTAATGTGATTAGCATTTCAGTCCCTGGGCTAATCAGTATGGTAATGAATTTGGACAGTTCAGGGAATACTTGGACGACTGCTATCCGTCCTTATCTCCTGCTTCAGAGCAAAGTGTTGCAACTACAGGAAGTTAAAGGTGCAGGATGTCACGTCTAAAAGTGTTTCTAAACTCGTAATAAAGATATACATCCGAAAACTCAATAGAACAAAATGTGATTCAGAATATTGCCATGCAATGGATCTTGCTAATTTATTGATTTTAAACTTTTGAATACGTTTTTCAGACCCAGAAATTAACCCCACCCCCAAAGCTGACAAAGAATGTATCCTTGACTTGTAAGTGACTTCAAAGCAAAAATAGAAACCCGGTTGTCGGCCATGTTGGTGGATATACAAATGCAGGATCAAGCGACATTCCATACAAAACATAGTCACGCATGCGCAACTCTCTTTGTTTTTCCACTGCTTTAAGCGTTCTTTTAGCTCTGCCATATCTTTGTGCTGTATATGGTTGTGGTCACAACAGTACTCGTGACCATGGCACATTCCGATTTTTTAGAATTCTGTCCGTGATTCGGAAAGAGGGCGAGGAAACTCTGAGGCTTAGTACGGAGAGGAGACATCCAAAGCCTTTTTCATACGCACTATCATCCATCCATCTATCCATTCTCTGTAGCCGCTTATCCTGTTCTACAGGGTTGCAGGCAAGCTGGAGCCTATCCCAGCTGACTACGGGCGAAAGGCGGGGTACACCCTGGACAAGTCGCCAGGTCATCACAGGGCTGATACATATGGCCCTTTTCCACTACCCTTTTTCAGCTCACTTCAGCTCGCTTCAGCTCACTTCAGCCCGACACGGCTCGCGTTTCAACTACCAAAAAACAGCACGACTCAGCTCGCTTCAGCCCTGCTTAGCCCCTAGAACTCACACCGTTTTGGAGTGGGGCTGAAGCGAGCCAAACCGTGCCGAGTGAGGCTGGGGGCGTGAGCAGACACTCCCCTGTGCACTGATTGGTGAGGAGGAGTGTCCTCACATGCCCACACACGCCCCGCGAGCACGCTGGGATCTGTAAACACCGCAAACCCGGAAGAAGGAGAATTACGAGAATTATGAAGCCTTATGCGCCTCGCCTCATCTATACGCTCTTGCCAGTATCTGTTGGCGTTGTCGGTGACAACAAGCCACAGAACCAAGACCAGCAACACTAACGACTCCATGTCCTCCATGTTTAATGTTTACTATTCGGGTCGTGAGACTACCGCTTAAAAGCTCACTGATGTCACTGTTTGCGCTGCTTAACGACATCACGTGACGTCCACCCACTTTCGCTAACTCCACCCAATGTGTCCACCCACTTCCAGCCAGCACGGTTCAGCGCGGTTGTAGTCGAAATGCAACTCCAACAGCCCCGCTCAGCCCGACTCAGCCGCGTTTGTAGTGGAAAAGCGGCAATAGACACAGACAACCATTCACACTCACATTCACACCTACGGTCAATTAAGGCCAAGTTTACATTAGACCGTATCTGTCTTGTTTTCTTCGCGGATGCACTGTCCGTTTACATAAAACCGCCTGGAAACGCCGGGAAACGGGAATCCGCCAGGGTCCACGTATTCAATCCAGATCGTGTCAGCTCCAGTGCTGTGTAAACATTGAGAATACACGGATACGCTGTGCTGAGCTCTAGCTGGCGTCGTCATTGGACAACGTCACTGTGACATCCACCTTCCTGATTCGCTGGCGTTGGTCATGTGACGCGACTGCTGAAAAACGGCGCGGACTTCCGCCTTGTATCACCTTTCATTAAAGAGTATAAAAGTATGAAAATACTGCAAATACTGATGCAAATACTGCCCATTGTGTAGTTATGATTGTCTTTAGGCTTGCCATCCTTCCACTTGCAAGTGGTAAGTGATATGCGCTGGGATCACACACACAGCGGCTCAGTCCCGAATCACAGCTTGTGCACTACACTCGCGCGCTCTGTGAGCTGCGCAGGGCCGGAGTGCGCACCCTCCAGAGGGCACTCGCTGTTCAGGGCGGAGTGATTTGGAGCGCAGGATGCCTGCGGAGCCGAGCGTATCCGTGTATTGGTGTTGCTGTGTGCACGCGAATTGTGTATTGGTGTTGCTGTGTGCACACTAATCGTTTTAAAAACGTTAATCTGATGATCCGCTGATACGGTCTAATGTAAACATGGGCTTAGAGTCACCAGTTAACCTAACCTGCATGTCTTTGGACTGTGGGGGAAACCGGAGCACCCGGAGGAAACCCACGCGGACACGGGGAGAACATGCAAACTCCACACAGAAAGGCCCTCGCCGGCCACTGGGCTCAAACCCAGGACCTTCTTGCTGTGAGGTGACATTGCTAACCACTACACCACCGTGCTGCCCCCTACGCACTATCAATTATTTTATATTTCAGGTATTCCGGTGTTCGTGAACGAATGCCCTGTGAGAGTGCTGCTCCATGCCTGAAGATTTAACATGATCCAGCTGGCTTTAAAAATTTATATTTTGGCCAGAGGAGCTCACAGCAAAGCCAAATTTTACAGGCTCCTCCCTCTAAGCCTCCCCCTTCAAAAGACCATGGTCTCGGGTCGATAGGACCGCAGCTCAGCCTGGGATTCATGAACGAAACCCCTGCGAGAGCGCTGCTCCGTGCCTGAAGATTTAATATGATCCAGCCGGAAACATAGACATGCAAGCAAGCAGCCTGCAATGACAAGGGAGTGAACTCATCCCAGGGTCAGCAAGTGGCACAGGCCAACGTGGTTACCCCCTTTAGTACACTCTTTAGTGTCAAAGCACACGTACTATGGCAGTCATTTGCTTTACAAAAATGCGTTTTGCTTCGATCAAATTCCATTGAGAATTCTTCCTTTGCTTGAACAAACAAATACCTGAAATATAAACTAATTGATAGTGCGTATGAAAAAGGCTTTAGATGAAATGGTCATTGGACAAAATGACCTGTATTCGTACTCAATGGTCACTAGAAGCGTCTTATCCTCAGAAAAATCCGACTTTTTTAAATAATATGGGTCAAAACCATACATATCTATTTTCTCTTTGTATTGAATCTTCACTCAACTGTTCAAATCATAGTAATACTTAGAAAATTCAGCATTGTTTCCAGACACGCTTTCAGCTGCTGCCGTCCTAGTTGCTTTGTATATCCACCATCATGGCGGACGCTCATGACGTAGCACATTTTGATCACATGGTTGCAAGTCATCTATAGAGGATGTGCAGTCACGTGACCCGTCCGTGTATACTCCGCCATACTGGACGGCTTCAGGATTGTTTACCTTGCGCGAGCGTAATGGATCCAGGGAGTAATCCCCAAGAAAATTTGGAAAATACCCCATCTACATCGCGCCATAACTTGTCTAAGTTTGTTCAGCATCTTGAAGGTGACGTGAGGCAGCGTTACGTGGAAAAGTGTTCCAGGTTGGGGATTGCAGATCCGTACAACTTGCCGCAATCCTTGTTCAGGGAAATTCGGAGCTGCGGTGCCGGCGATTTGCCCAATCTGGCCTACCACGACATTTACAATTTTCTTGTTAATCGTGAATCGTGTTACACTGGCAAAGCCCTCAAAGCTTACAAGAGCCTGGAAGCTTATAAATATTTTGTTGCGGGATGGGTATCCCAACTATACCTCTGGAAGGTCCCGAAGAAGAATGTCTACTTGATAACCTCACAGGTAAGTGGCATTAAGACGTTTATCATAAAGAGACTATGCAGGACGTTTTATCGTAAGAATGTTTGAAATCTAAACTCAGTTCCAGATATGAGAAGAAAACAGTAAATCAGAAAGCTGCGCAGCTTTCTGATTTACTGTTTTCTTCTCATACTTCCTATGTTTCATGGACTGTAACAGCATTTGCTTATTTAGTAATTTTAATACAGAATTTACTCTGATGAAATTATTCAGACACTCCAACGCCCCCCCTAAAAAAAAAAATCGGATCTGCACGATTCAGCCGTGAAAAAGGCGGCATCCGCCAAAAGGCGCACCGTTTGCATCCCTGTTTAAACTCATAGGTTAACCGACTTTAACCGGCTAATGAGGCTCGGTGGTCGGTCAAGATTTTTTTTAGTTTTCGCCATCCCTACTATGGATTGGCCTTTCAAAGGCATATATGAGCCAAAAAGATAAAACATTGTCATAGACTAGGCCAGGGTAGTAGGGCTAGGCATAGCCATTTTAAACATTAGAGATCAAGCGGACTGACAGCCACAAACACTGTACTGTCTAGTTTCTAAGTATGCAGTTATCATTCAATCCAAAAATCAACTTAACAGATGTACTAGGAGTATTGAATTAGAAGATTACACCTACCTGATATTAAGTGTTCACTACAAATTCGGCTGGTAGAACTGGGGTTCCAGTTTTCTCTTCGCACAGCGGACACCCATTTTGCACGTCTCTCCTCGTCTGCGGGGAATCTATAAAATGACAGGCCCTCCTTTTGGCCCTGTCTATTGGTACAACCAAATGCTGAACAAGATATAACCAGTTCTCGAAAGATCTACTCCCACACACTTGATAATTAGAACGGATTTGTCTAAGTTCTATACGTGGCCATGCCGTCCAAGATGGCAGATAAACAAATATCACGTGACCTCGTGACGTCACGTGCACGCTCTCTATAGTAGTTTAGACAGAAGCGGGTGTGGTTGGTTAGGAGAAAGGAAATGCTTTAAAAGGTTTTCATTGTAATTGCAGTTCTACTTCTAGACAACGGAGGTGTCTAAAAATTACAAATGAAAATATTTAAAGGAAACATCTCGCAAATAAACAAACTGAGCTAAAAGTCAGTCTTTATGTCTGTCCTTTATAAAAAAGCTGCATGTTGAATTTGTTGTTAATGGTAAAGTGATGAAAATAGATGGGACTATGTTTTGTTATGAAGGCCGCCATAACTCCATCGTGTGTGATGCCATTTTCCACGATCACAGCAGAGGTGTACAAGCGTATGTTGTACTAGACGATGGACCCTTTTCACGTGACGTCACGACAAACGCGGCCGCCATTTTGGACATGTACTACCAGTAGTTTACCACAGCCAGCATTGAGGAACGGCAGCAAAGAAAGTGTTTATTTTCAGCAAGACTTCCATCATGCCACTATGTTGTTGTGCACCTGGATGTAGTAACCATCAACAAACAAGGCAAGGGTTATCATTTTATCGGATCCCGGTAGATGCTGACCGACGGAGAAGATGGATAGCGGCATACCAGCGCTTGTGTAGTGACCATGTTGTTGGAGGTAAGACGAATAAAATTAGCCAGAAAAGGCATTACATTGCTGTTAACATTCCATTCTAGTTTACTGTAATTATGATCTGGCAGCTATTTACACCGGATCCAGTGTAAATAGCCGCCGGAGCCAACGTCCGAGGTTCCGGAGTGCGCTCGCTCGCGGCCCGGCCGGAGCCGGCGGCCGCGGAGCCGGCGCGCGCTCTCTCGCGGCCCGGCCGGAGCCGGCGGCCGCGGAGCCGGCGCGCTCTCGCTCGCGGCCCGGCCGGAGCCGGCGGCCGCGGAGCCGGCGCGCGCGCGCTCGCGGCCCGGCCGGACGTTGGCTCCGGCAGCTATTTACACTGGATCCGGTGTAAATAGCTGCCAGATCATAATTACAGTAAACTAGTAAATACAGTTTTCTGCATCTCGCTCCTTTTTCTTTTATGTTTGTTGCCTTCCTCGCATTCAAACCGATTTGAGCCGAAGTCCACTACATGTCCAAAATGGCGGTCGCGTTTACGAAGGTCACGTGACTGAAAAGGGTCCATAGGATAATGTCATGGTCCAGCGTGACTTCTCATCAATTTGTTTGTATTTCTCCACTAAAATTATGGCAATGCAGGATGAGAAAAGGAATCAAAATAAAGTAATAGCTACAGTAGTGCTTGAAAGTTTGTGAACCCTTTAACATTTTCTATATTTCTGCATAAATATGACCTAAAATATCATCAGCTTTTCACACAAGTCCTAAAAGTAGATAAAGAGAACCCAGTTCAACAAATAAGACAAAAATATTATACTTGGTCATTTATTTATCGAGGAAAATGATCCAATATTACATATCTGTGAGTGGCAAAAGTATGTGAACCTTTGCTTTCAGTATGTGGTGTGACCCCCTTGTGCAGCAATAACTGCAACTAAACGTTTCCGGTAACTGTTGATCAGTCCTGCACACCAGCTTGGAGGAATTTTAGCCCGTTCCTCTGTACAGAACAGCTTCAACTCTGGGATGTTGGTGGGTTTCCTCACATGAACTGCTTGCTTCAGGTCCTTCCGCAACATTTCTATTGGATTAAGGTCAGGACTTTGACTTGGCCATTCCAAAACATTAACTTTATTCTTCTTTAGCCATTCTTTGGTAGAATGACTTGTGTGCTTAGGGTCGTTGTCTTGCTGCATGACCCACCTTCTCTTGAGATTCAGTTCATGGACAGATGTCCTGACATTTTCCTTTAGAATTCGCTGGTATAATTCAGAATTCATTGTTCCATCAATGATGGCAAGCCGTCCTCGCCCAGATGCAGCAAAACAGGCCCAAACCATGATACTACCACCACCATGTTTCGCAGATGGGATAAGGTTCTTATGCTGGAATGTAGTGTTTTCCTTTCTCCAAACATAACACTTCTCATTTAAACCAAAAAGTTCTATTTTGGTCTCATCCGTCCACAAAACATTTTTTCCAGTAGCCTTCTGGCTTGTCCACGTGATCTTTAGCAAACTGCAGACGAGGAGCAATGTTCTTTTTAGAGAGCAGTTGCTTTCTCCTTGCAACCCTGCCATGCACACCATTGCTATTCAGTGTTCTCCTGATGGTGGACTCATGAACATCAACATTAGCCACTGTGTGAGAGGCCTTCAGTTGCTTAGAAGTTACCATGGGGTCCTTTGTGACCTTTCTGACTATTACACGCCTTGCTCTTGGAGTGATCTTTGTTGGTCGACCACTCCTGGGGAGGGTAACAAGGGTCTTGAATTTCCTCCATTTGTACACAATCTGTCTGACTGTGGATTGGTGGAGTCCAAACTCTTTAGAGATGGTTTTGTAACCTTTTCCAGCCTGATGAGCATCAACAACGCTTTTTCTGAGGTCCTCAGAAATCTCTTTTGTTCATGCCATGATGCACTTCCACAAACGTGTTGTGAAGGTCAGACTCTGATAGATCCCTGTTCTTTAAATAAAACAGGGTGCCCACTCACACCTGATTGTCATCCCATTGATTGAAAAGACCTGACTCTAATTTCACCTTCAAATTAACTGCTAATCCTAGAGGTTCACATACTTTTGCCACTCACAGATATGTAATATTGGATCATTTTCCTCAATAAATAAATGACCAAATGTAAAATTTTTGTCTCATTTTTTAAAACTGGGTTCTCTTTATCTACTTTTAGGACTTGTTTGAAAATCTGATGATGTTTTAGGTCATATTTATGCAGAAATATAGAAAATTCTAAAGGGTTCACAGACTTTCAAGCACCACTGTAGTTTATTGCCTGTTTATTTAAAAAAAAAAAAAAACTGCTTATCTTCCATCCATTTGATGCGTGACACGGTTTGCTGTTGTGCTGCCGGTGTTTTGTGGTGAATCAAAGTCGGGATCACATCTGGCTTCAGTTGTCATTTCTGCCTCATGTCTCGCTTCTTCCCAGTGATTTTTTCATTCAAGTCCTCCACAAAACAATCTTCTGTAAAATGCTCACTGCACAATTTGCTGCTTTTTCCAGGAGTAAAGTTTTCTCACTTTACTTGATGAAGCCACTCGAACAAATGTCTTGGTTCCTTCAATGGATAGCCATGCCATGATAGTCTCAGTGCATTTACCCATCTTTGAGAAGATTTAGATGAAGACACTACTCCTTCGCAAACCACTAGAATTATACTACTTGAAATGTAATACACAGACAAAATAATGCTTGAAAAAAATGGATGGTGATAATAGCTTTGGCTGCACGCAATGGCGGATCCAGAACTGAATGAAGGTGATGTGCTGAATCCTACGTCACACAGCGCCACCCTTGTTTTACATGTACCTGGCTAATCCAGTATGGCCGCACCTGGGGAAATGGCCCAACAGACTGATGTTACAACTTTAACATGTTTTTTAAGCAAAAGTCTGCTAAATTCTTTTCATCTAGAACATCTTGTATTAATGTATAATGATGACATTTCATAACCCCGTAATTTCAAAATTGTCTGGTTAATCACTTTAAGGTAATTCTAAACTTATTACCTCCACCAACTTTGTTGGAAGGGGTTATGGTTCCACCTGTTTGTTTGTTTGTTTGTTTGTTTGTTTGTTTGTTTGTTTGTTTGTTTGTTTGTTTGTTTGTTTGTTTGTTTACCTGTTCCCAAAGTAACTTAAAAAGTAGTGAACGAATTTGGATTAAATTTTGAGGTAAGGTAGCTCAAAAATTGATTTTTCAATCAATTCAAGGAACAATTGATTAGACTTTGATGCAAATCCGGATATGTATATGGAACCAGAATTCAGATATGTATGTGGAACCAATATTTTTTTTTTTTGTCCGTTCCCAAAATGTAGTGAACAGATTTTGATGAAATTTGGTGTACAGTTTTAGTATTATCCTAAGTTCAAGTGATTTGATTTTGATGTTGATAATACATGGCTTAGCTGAGGTATGCACTCTACCAAGTGGCCTTCTAGTATAAATGTGTTTTTATTATTGAATTCTTTCAGAGGGATTTATTTTAGTGGGGGATGTACAGAAAGTGGCTTTTCAGAAAAGTCAGCATGGTTTTGTTCTCTCTTGCTTTGAGATCTCTTCAGTGCCAAGACTTAATGGTCCGCAATTAAACTGTAGGTTACATTTGGTTAAAAGCATGGAGATGGTGAAAATGATAAAAAGTATGAACATTTAATCAAAAATAAAACGCTGTGGTTGAACTAGACTATGTGAATGATGCAGTGGGATCACAGAACACTTTGAGTAGGGACAAATATCTGTTGCTCTCGACTTGTTCACCAGAACAAAATGGTGGAGCAATTTGCATAGTCATAACATCTATCAGTTTACTGATGGCAGTAAAAGTGGTGGTGCTTCTGTGCATTTTTCTTGTCTAATGACGATTTTAGAACCACCATTTCATATAAATTAAGCTGAGTCTATTTGCACTTGGAGTAGCTCCCCAACATAAGGCTATTATACAGGGTGTTTCAAAAAAAAAATTCGATATCATTTTACAGTCTAATAACTTTGCCAGTTCTTGTTCAATTGACCTCAAATTTTAACAGCATGTGTGGAAACAAGTCAAAATTTTATGCTCAATGTTTTCGTTTTTATCTTTTTAGGTATAGAAATGCCATTCGCTGGAAAAGAAAAGGTGTTTTGTGTGTTAGAGTACACTCGAACACAGTCGAACAAGACTGTGCAGCATGCTGGGTGCGATTTGCTGGGGGGGATCATCCCCCCCTCTGGTTTTTATCTCTGCTGAAAAAAAATCCTCGGGGACAACCCCGTCAATAAAACAAACAAACCAAAAAAAAAGTTGACATGACAGGCATGTTGCGACACAGTTTTCTATGGTCTACATTGCACTCACTTTCAAAATGACCCGAAGTGGCAGCTTTGATGTTCACGAACGTCCCCAGCAAATAGATACATTGTAGATAATAACAATATCTTTGCGTTCTGCAAACAGCGCGCCTTTTGGCGGATGCCACCTTTTTCACGGCCGATTTTTTTTTAGGGGGGACGTTGGAGTGTCTGATTATAATTTCAAAGTAAATTCTGTATTAAAATTACTAAATAAGCAAATCCGTTACAGTCCGTGAAACAGGAAGTATAAGGATGAGAAAAAAACAGTTTAAATCGGAAAGCTGCGCACAATGTGAACTGCGCCATCAGAGCAAACTGTTCATTTAGTATTCATGTATTTTAGTGATTTTCGAGTCACTGTCCATTTAATCCGGAGGGAGAGAAACATCACAGCAACGCGACAAGCAATGCGAACTTTGTTGTGTTAGTGTTCGTGTATTTAGTCAGAGAGATAGGAAGATGAATTTACTATCTCTGGCTTAGTGTTCGTTTTCATTTAGTGTTATTCATTTGATATCATCGGATGTTATTGAGCTGTTAGCCTATTGTTACCTTAATTTTGTGACGTTTCATGATTAAAAAAAAAACATCCCCCCTTCTGGTTTTTTGACAAATCGCACCCTGGCAGCATGCATTTATGAGAGAATTATCTAAAAATGCACTGTTACCAGAAAAGACTGTTACCAAAGACATGCTGCAGCATGTTTGACAGGAGCTGGACTACCAACTTGACGTGTGCTCTGTCTCAGGCGGCGTGCATATTGAACATTTGTGAAATCGTTTATGGAATCCACATACCTTTGAATTTCTTATTCAAATTTTGAGGAATAAATCTTATATTGGGTGGCACAGTGGTATCGTGGTTAGCACTACTGCCTCAGAGCAAGAAGGTTCTGGGTTTGAGCCCAGTGGCCGGCGAGGGCCTTTCTGTGTGGAGTTTGCATGTTCTCCCCGTGTCCGCGTGGGTTTCCTCCGGGTGCTCCGGTTTCCCCCACAGTCCAAAGACATGCAGGTTAGGTTAACTGGTGACTCTAAATTGCCCGTAGGTGTGAATGTGAGTGTGAATGGTTGTCTGTGTCTATGTGTCAGCCCTGTGATGACCTGGCGACTTGTCCAGGGTGTACCCCACCTCTCACCCGTAGTCAGCTGGGATAGGGTCCAGCTTGCCTACGACCCTGTAGAAGAGGATAAGCAGCTACAGATAATGGATGGATGGATGGATGGAAGTCTTATATTGCTCAACATTAAGCCTGTTCAGTCTCATTTGCCTCGACTATGTAGTTTCTGGGATATTCATATCAAATCATATCAAATTTTTTGAAACACCCTGTATTGTGTAAAGCAGTTGATGAAATTTTGAGCAAGTAACTAACAATACGCTGTGTAAAACCAGTGAATTTTGCTAGCAAGCTGTCTTTCTTATTGATTCATGTATCAGAAAGAGACAACTGCATGGTAGAAAGCGGCAGCTAAATTGGGCACAAATAATATTTTTTTTCCACCATCCGTGCAGCAAAAAGCCATCTGAAAGTTTTAAGCATGCTGTTCAATCAGGAAAGAAATGAATAATAAATGACTTTCATAGTTAATACTAATCATTGCATTCACTTCCCTCCCAGATCCCCCCCTTTTTTCATCTAATTTAGCTTTACTCTGTTATTTACTGGAAAAGGGAAAATGAGTACTTTAAGCCTTCACTCTTTTCTCTGTTTTTCCTCTTTCTTCACACTGTCTTAATCTCCTGATCTACTGAAGCGGTGCGAGCTGAGGGCTGAGATTTGTTCCAGACCGCTGCTATATGATATTGAAAGGTGTCATTTAATCCTAGTGTGCTGTTTATTTGTTTGTAGACTGTCTGGAGTTCTTCACTTGACTTTTACCAACAGCATATGAACATTTCCTCTCACTGTTCAGCCTCGTCTCATCTAAAAGTATAATACGTGAATGCAGGAGTAAAGTGCAAGTCACAACTGCATACTGGACATGGTTCATCATTATGGTACAAGTCAGTAAGGTTGGTGAGTTATTTACACACAGCCGTGACTTTACTGACAATATTTCACAATTGTGACTCTTACAAAATAACCCTTGATATTACACAACTGCTACCTATAAAGCTTAGAAGTCCAATAGTCAAACCATGAAGAATAACCTTGCACTGTGTAAACAAGCAATAAACCTGAACAGTATAGCATGCTTGTGGTTGGAGGTGTGACTTATGGCCCTTTTCCACTACCCTTTTTCAGCTCGCTTCAGCTCACTTCAGCCCGACACGGCTCGCGTTTCGACTACCAAAAAACAGCACGACTCAGCTCGCTTCAGCCCTGCTTAGCCCCTAAAACTCGCACGGTTTTGGAGTGGGGCTGAAGCGAGCCAAACCGTGCCGAGTGAGGCTAGGGGCGTGAGCAGACACTCCCCTGTGCACTGATTGGTGAGGAGGAGTGTCCTCACATGCCCACACATGCCCCGCGAGCACGCTGGGATCTGTAAACACCGCAAACCCGGAAGAAGGAGAATTACGAGAATTATGAAGCCTTATGCGCCTCGCCTCATCTATACGCTCTTGCCAGTATCTGTTGGCGTTGTCGGTGACAACAAGCCACAGAACCAAGACCAGCAACACTAACGACTCCATGTCCTCCATGTTTATTGTTTACTATTCGGGTCGTGAGACTACCGCGTAAAAGCTCACTGATGTCACTGTTTGCGCTGCTTAACGACATCACGTGACGTCCACCCACTTTCGCTAACTCCACCCAATGTGTCCACCCACTTCCAGCCAGCACGGTTCAGTGTGGTTGTAGTCGAAATGCAACTCCAACAGCCCAACTCAGCTCGACTCAGCCCGACTCAGCACGGCACGGCTCAGCCCGACTCAGCCGTGTTTGTAGTGGAAAAGCGGCATTAGTTAGGAGCTGGGTGCGATTTGCTGGGGGGGATGGTGGGGATCATCCCCCCCCTCTGGTTTTTATCTCTGCTGAAAAAAAATCCTCGGGGACAACCCCGTCAATAAAACAAACAAACCAAAAAAAAAGTTGACATGACAGGCATGTTGTGACACAGTTTTCTATAGTCTACATTGCACTCACTTTCAAAATGACCCGAAGTGGCAGCTTTGATGTTCACGAACGTCCCCAGCAAATAGATGCATTGTAGATAATAACAATATCTTTGCGTTCTATGCAGGGATGCAAACAGCGCGCCTTTTGGCGGATGCCGCCTTTTTCACGGCCGATTTTTTTTTTTTAGGGGGGACGTTGGAGTGTCTGATTATAATTTCAAAGTAAATTCTGTATTAAAATTACTAAATAAGCAAATCCGTTACAGTCCATGAAACAGGAAGTATAAGGATGAGAAAAAAACAGTTTAAATCGGAAAGCTGCGCACAATGTGAACTGCGCCATCAGAGCAAACTGTTCATTTAGTATTCATGTATTTTAGTGATTTTCGAGTCACTGTCCATTTAATCCGGAGGGAGAGAAACATCACAGCAACGCGACAAGCAATGCGAACTTTGTTGTGTTAGTGTATTTAGTCAGAGAGATAGGAAGATGAATTTACTATCTCTGGTTTAGTGTTTGTTTTCATTTAGTGTTATTCATTTGATATCATCGGATGTTATTGAGCTGTTAGCCTATTGTTACCTTAATTTTGTGATGTTTCATGATAAAAAAAAAAAACCATCCCCCCTTCTGTTTTTTTGACAAATCGCACCCTGGTTAGGAGTAACCTAAAAAGCAGAAGCATGAAGTTGCAGTAACTCACAATCATGAGATAAAAAGTCACAACTCTGAGATAATAACTCACAATTGTGGAATAAATCTGAGTAATATTTTCTCATATGTGGCAGAAACAAGTTTCCATAGTAAAGGCTCACCTTTCTGAACTAACGTCATTAACCCTGGGTAAGGTTTGCAAGGACTAAATTTAATTAACCTGTGAGATAATTTTGTCTCTAGCTTTTGGTTTAGAGCTTCAGAATGTGTTGGGATTCCTGTAGATTTTCTGTCTCTGGAGGCACCAAAAGGTGTGAAGATCTCTGTCTCTGTAGCCACAGTTATGTTTTTGATCCATCATTGACTAGGTTAGAAAGACTGATCTCCCATTTCAATATTTTATGGGCCTCACACCCCCATAAACACACACACACACACACACACACACACACACACACACACACACACACACACACACAAAATGTTTTAGCTTGCTACAATTATTTTTGAGAGGATGGTGAAATTGTTGTATTATTTAGCATGAATTTATGATTGTTATATGTGGGAGGTATTTTATCATCAAGCTCCTTAAGCTGAGCCTAAGGCCCTGTTTACATTATTTCGAATCAGCGGATCATCAGATTAACGTTTTTAAAACGATTCGCGTACATACACAAAATTTCTGTGCCCGCAACAAAACCGTTCCCCGTGCACACAGCAACGCCGATACACGGATACGCTAATCACATGACTAATTAGACGGCACGTCACATGATCCCAGTGCATATCGGGCATGCGCAAGTCACTCACCACTTGCAAGTGGAAGGATGTTGTTGTAAAAAATGAAGTATGCCAGTCTGTTATCGGCGGTACTGGTACTACAATGACGCCTTTTTTACACCGTGTATGGCCTTTGTGTTTATGCTAGAAGGATCTAACAGTGTTTGGTACACTCTTCACCTCGCAGAACGGCCGTTTTTTGCGATTACAACAAGACTATTTAGTGCTACGTTAACCAACACACTTCCTGTATTGCTCATTCACTTAATGACTTCCTCAACACACTTCCTGTATTGCTTATTCACATGACCAATGTGGCATGACCAACGCCAGCGAATCAGGAAGGTGGATGTCACAGTGACGTTGTCCAATGACGACGTCAGCTAGAGCTCAGCACTGCGTATCCTCGTTCCTCAATGTTTACACAGCACCGGATCAGATACGTACTGGGTTGAATACGTGGGCCCTGGCGGATTCAAACTGTTCCGCCTGTGGAGTCGTTTTCCGGCGTTTTAATGTGCACGGACAGTGCATCCGCAACGAAAACAATACGGATACGGTCTAATGTAAACACCACCTAAGTACACTGAGTTTAAATGTTTAGAGGACCTCATATGTGATCATCTTGTATTCTCCACCACTGATTATCATTGTAAAGCCGGCCTTTCGTGTGACAAAAACAAACTCATCATTAAGTAGTAAAACCCTGAGAATGCCATATGGTAAATGCTAGTATGTCTGTTTTCTTTTGAAAAATAGCAGGAAAAGTTTTAGCCAACCACAAGTCTGTATTTCAAACAAAGAAAGTCCTGTTACAATGATTTTAATAGGAGCTGCCCATTTTGTTTTGGGGCAGTGCTGGGGCAGTCCTAGGGTGGGTCTCCCAAAAAGGGAGTTCAGACTTCAGTGTTTTCCGGGATTCACTCACGCTTGTATTGGTTCTGTACAATAAAAGCATTTAAAGAAACTTTTTTCGCGTAAGTATATTTTTGGCTACTTTTGAGTTACAGGCTTTCATGACAAACCCAACAAGGACTCAATTTCCCAGTAGTGTTGTAGTACTTGAGACAAGTCCCAAGACCACCTGAGGTCTTGGTCTCATCTCACACTTGACCACATTTTTACTTGGTCTTGTCTCAGTCTCAGACATAGAGGACTCGGGATTTTATTTCAAGACTGCAGCTGCAGGGATTTCACTAAATTGCCTATGCATTGTCTGATTTATTTGTTAACATTGTTACTGTGATTGGATGTAAAATATCTGACCAATAATGTGATTAATTGCTAATTTAATTGGCTGCCCTCTCCCCTCCCTGATGGACATTTACAGTACACCTCCCGCTGCCTTAGAAGAGCTAAGAATATTATCAAGGACAGCTCCCACCCTGGCTTTGATCTGTTCGACCTGTTGCCCTCAGGGAGGCGCTACAGGTGCATCAGGACAAAGACAAATCGATCAAAAAACAGCTTCTTTCCAAAAGCCATAACCACCTTGAACTCGGATATGCTCTGACTTATAGTCTATTTATTTTACTATTTACTAATTTATAATGTGCAGTACTTTATAAGGTGACTCTCTCTATGCAATACTTTTATAATGTGCAATACTTTATATAATGTGCAAAACTTCACTCCATAATGTGAAACGCAACACATTCACCTCAGGACTGTGCACCTTACACACAGCACATACACCTCAAGTCTGTGCACCTTACACACAACACATACACCTCAAGTCTGTGCACCTTACCTTGCAATACTTCATAATGTGTAATATTTTATCTTATAATGTGACTCTCTTGTGCAATAATTTATAATGTGACTGTCTCTGTGCAATACTTTATATGTGCAATACCTCACTCCATAATGTGTAACACAACACATACACCTCAGACTGTGCACCTTACACCCCCCCTTTTTTTCTCCCCTTCCCCTCTCTCTCTCTCTCTCTCTCTCTCTCTCTCTCTCTCCACGCTGTTTGCACTGTTATTGGAGATGCTTTAATCTCATTGTACATGTGTATAATGACAATAGAGGCAGTCTATTCTATTCTAATTTGAAAATTTTCTTCCTGTTAACGGCTCACACCCCACCCCCCATACATATCCATTGGTCCGGTCCTGGTCTTGACTCGATCTCACCCTGCCTTGGTCTTGGTCTTGACTTGATCTCAACCACTCAAAGTTTTGGTCTTGTCTTGGTCTCAAAACATTTTGGTCTTGGTCATGACTTGGTCTCGGTTTAGGTGGTCTTGACTAAAACACTATTTTTCAGTATGCCTTGTGAGCACAGCAGCGCATCAGCACCACTTCCAACTTTTCCCATGGCAGGTCCATGCTCTCAGAGCAACATGTGCCACTCAGAATCATGAACAGCTGCAGCTCATTTCTAATCATGGCAAAGACTGTAAAAAGGGACTTCTGACATGTACTTGCTATGAGGCATTGACTTTTCTCCCAGGTGATAGTTTGGCAGTGTTTGAAGCTAGGTATCTCGAGTTTCTGTTTGTTTCTGCCTAGCCTACCACTTTAGTTTGATATTGTGATTAATTTTGCCTTTGTTATGTCACTTTTGTTTTATTCAAACCTAGTTTGTTTTCTGTTATTGGTTTGTGTTTTTCTGAAGTGTTTGCTCAACACTGGCAGCATTATAAAGTTTGTAGACCACACCTGTATCCTGAGTCAGTATGTTCTTTGTCTGTGTGTGCTCCTCTGTTCCGGAAAAAAATGCTTTACCACATATAGAGATGCAGTTGACCCAGATGCCCTCTGGAAGACTGAAGACCTCACCATGCCAGCATTCAACTCTGTCAAGTTTCTACAGACAGGTTGACCCCGGTAATGCCATCCCCCTATAATGGCATTGAAGATCCACCAAACAGGTTCTTGCTTCAGTCCCATTAATATTATGAGGACCTGGTGGTGCCCAAGCCCACGGGGAGCATGTGGGTATGATTTTTGCTATGCCGACTCACAGGGTCTGCATGCACTTGATGGCCTCCCAACACCCTACTTATATGATGCTACTAGTTCTGTGCTCTCATGAAATTGGAATTCCCACATTTCTGGCATCCTGACCACCTATAAATATTTATTTATTTATGGGGGGGGTTGCTGTGACCTGCATGTGGTGAGCCAGAGGCCAACTGGGTGGCCTCCAGTGAGTCCCTCCCATCAAGCTCAAAGAGGCAGTCATGCTCCTGACAGAGGCCAATGAGATTACTTCCAGTGCCACGCATGCCAAGCTCTCACAGGAGCTCTGCTTGGAGGTCATTGAGGTGACTCCAATGCCATGCTCCCACTGAAAGTCATCAAGGTGACTTCCAGTGTCACAAATGCCATGCCTATGCTGGATCTCCTGCCGGAGGTCAATGAGGCAACCTCCAATGCCAGTCCCCTATTAGAGGTCAACAAGGTGACCTCTCATGTACCCTTCATGCCCAAGGCCCAAGAGATGGCCTACCCAGTCCAGTTCCAGTCCCAGTCAGAGGTCAGGAAGAGGCCTAACCAGTTAAGTTCCAGTCTGAGGTCAACAAGGTAACCTCCCATGTCTTGTTCATGCCCAAGGTCCAGGAGATGGCCTACCAAGTCCAGTTCTAGTCCAAGTCAGAGGTCAACAATGCAACCGCTCATATTCTGTTCCTGCCTGAGGCCCAAAAGTCAAGTCAAGTTTATTTGTATAGCGCTTTTAACAATAAACATTGTCGCAAAGCAGCTTTACAGAATTTGAACGACTTAAAATTATTTTTTATTATTATTATTATATGCCATAACCTGACATGGGTATTCACACATCAATTAGAGTTTTCTAAAGTTCCTAACTCCTTTGCTTCTCATGTCTCCTTCTCCTAAGCTCCATGTTTCTCTCTCTCCTGTCCGCCTCCAGCTTCTTACAGATGTCTTTAGATAACCTTCTCCAGGCAGAGCGATCTTTGACAGTGTCGCTCCAAGAGTGCAAGACTCCCCCGCGGCTGAGAATGTCCTTAAGCATGTCTTTATATCTAAGAAGGGGGCGCCCGACTCTCCTGGTGCCCTCGTTCAGAACTCCGTACAGTAGTGATTTCACAGGCAGCTTGTCGGGCAGGCGGCACGGTGGTGTAGTGGTTAGCGCTGTCGCCTCACAGCAAGAAGGTCCGGGTTCGAGCCCCGGGGCCGGCGAGGGCCTTTCTGTGTGGAGTTTGCATGTTCTCCCCGTGTCCGCGTGGGTTTCCTCCGGGTGCTCCGGTTTCCCCCACAGTCCAAAGACATGCAGGTTAGGTTAACTGATGACTCTAAATTGACCGTAGGTGTGAATGTGAGTGTGAATGGTTGTCTGTGTCTATGTGTCAGCCCTGTGATGACCTGGCGACTTGTCCAGGGTGTACCCCGCCTTTCGCCCGTAGTCAGCTGGGATAGGCTCCAGCTTGCCTGCGACCCTGTAGAAGGATAAAGCGGCTAGAGATAATGAGATGAGATGAATGAGCTTGTCGGGCATACGGGCAACGTGACCAAGCCAGCGCAGTCTATTTCCAATGAGCAAGATCTCGATATCTGTGGCTTTCGCGCAGTCCAGCACCTCGTCGTTTGTGACGAAATGGTCCCATCTGATGTTGAGGATGGATCTCAGGTGGCGCTGCTGGATTGTCCTCAAAAGCTTGATTTGGTGATGATATAGGGTCCAAGTTTCACTTCCATACAACATCAGCGGGATGACGCATTGATTGTATACCTTAAGTTTTGTTTCTACTGTCAAATCCCTGCAGTTGAAAACCCTGTCCCTGAGTCTCCCCATCGCACAGGACGCAGCCTGTATCCGTGCTGTTATCTCATCATCTAGCTTGCAGTCGTTTGACACTTAGCTTCCTAGATATTTGAACCGATGTACTCTCTTCAGTTTGTGACCATCAATGTAGAAGTCCAGCTGTTCACCAACACTCATAGTTTCTGTTTTCTTGATGTTGATCTTGAGCCCCATTTTCAGCGACAGGTCGTTGTAGGCAGATAGCAAACACTGTAGTGCAATACCATCATTTGTAAATATGGCGATATCATCTGCATACTGAGTTTCTCGTACGTATTCGGTGAAACTCTTGGCTTTTGATTTTAAGCGCCTAAGGTCGAATAGGTCGCCATCGTATCTAAAGCGAACCTTAATACTGTAGCCGGGGTCTATGTCCTTGAAAGCAACGTAGATCATAACTGCGGCATACATCCCAAACAGAGTAGGAGCTAGCTTGCACCCTTGTTTGACACCACTGTTGTACTCAATTGGCTTAGAAAGTTCACCGTCAATACACAGTCTGGCGTGTACTTCAGAGTAGAGCGTCCTGATCACTTGAACGAACTTAGCAGGGCATCCGAGTTTTCCCAAGATCTTGAAGAGAAGCTCTCTGTTCACACAATCAAAGGCCTTAGTGAAGTCAATGAAAGCAATATGCAGATTTTGCCTCTGCTCTCTACACTTTTCCATTACTTGACGCAGTAGGAAGATGCCATCAATTGTGCCTCTGCTGTCTCTGTAGCCTGACTGGGATTCGGGGTACACTCGCTCTGCTAGACGTTTAAGACGCTGCAGTACGATGTCAGCAAAAATCTTTCCTACCACACTGAGGAGGGATATACCACGATAGTTGCCACAGTCACTGCGGTCACCCTTTTTAAAAAGGATGCAGATGATGGCGTCAATCAGGTCTGTTGGCAATTTAGCTGATATCCAGAACAAATTGAAGATGGTCAATAGGAATGCTGCCAGAGTGCATCCACCATGAACGAGAACTTCAGGTAGTATACCATCTGGACGAGGCAAGGATACGAGGCAACCTCTCATGTCCCATTCATGCCTGAGGCCCAGGAGATGGCCTACCCAGTCCAGTTCCAATTGACAGGTCAACGAGGCAACCTCCCAAGTCCCGTTCATGCCCGAGGCCCAGGTGATGGCCTATCCAGTCTAGTTCCAGTCCCAATCTAAGGTCAACAAGGCAACCTCCCATGTTCTGTCCCTGCCCATGACAGGACTATTTCTGGAATGTTTATAATGTTTGTAAACCTCACCTGCATCCTGAGTCGGCCTGTGTGTGTTCCTCTGTTCCTGACAACAGCTAAATAATTTGTAATTGGGCAAACCACATCAGAGGAGCTGTTACAGAAACTACAATGAGTCATGTGTCCTACAGACAGGTTTTTTTTCCTTCCACTTATCATCTCTGCCACATTTTTTCCAAGTACAATTTTTTCAGGTACTCCATTCTGAATGCTGAAATAGTTTCAGTCAGCATTCCACCAGTTGATGTCCCATGATGTTGACTTTCCTGGAATCCCACAATGCCCTGCAGTAGGTTAGGCAAGGCAAGGCAAGTTTATTTATATAGCACATTTCATACACAATGGCAGTTCAATGTGCTTTACAGAAGCAAAAACAAAAACAGTAAACAATAGAGAAATAAAATTACATAAAATAATTTTATTTTTAATCTAAAACAATTGATTAAAAGAATTAAAAGAATTAAAAGAAAATAATAAGAATTAAACAATAGTAGAAATAAAATAATAAAATGCCAAAAAGAAAAAAGGAGAAAAAGAAACCAGCGGAATAAAATAGAATAAAATTAAAGTAAATTTAAAACATGCAGAGAAAGTAAAGATTATAAAAAATGTAAAAATATTAATTATTTAACAGAAAGCATCTGAAAACAGCTTGGTCTTTAACCTAGATTTGAAGCTGCCAACAGCAGGAGCATTTTTAATGTCCTCTGGCAGTTGGTTCCATAACTGTACTGCATAGTAGCTAAAAGCTGCTTCACCACACTTTGTTTTAACAACTGGTTTTAATAGTAAATTTTTCTGTTGCAATCTGGTAGATCTGATCGGGTTAGGCCGCTGCAACATATCAGAGCAACATATAATTGGGCCCTGTACCATTTAGAGATTTGTACACCAGCAGCAATACTTTAAAGTCAATTCTGTAGCTTACTGGAAGCCAGTGAAGCTGGTTAGTATCCAGACATAACATAATGGATATATAGCACCCATAATGCACAACATATTGCAGTTTGCTTTTTTCTATGTCGTGGGGAATAGGGAGTAGGGCACAGATTTGGACACAAAACAGGCTGCTACACTACTATGACACATCTAAAAGTCACCAGTAGGAGAATGAGATAGGATTACACAAAACTCATGGGGCAGCTACAACCCCAATTCCAAAAAAGGTAAAATGTAAATAAAAACAGAATGCAGTGATTTGCAAGTGCTTTTCAATCAATATTCAGTTGAATACAATATGAAGACAAGATATTTAATCAATTTTATTTAAAGGCATCAAATTCAAAATGAGTATATTTACAACAAGCAAAGTTTAGCAGTTTGAGCATTAAATATCTTATCTTTGTTAGATAGATTAGATTAGATAGAACTTTATTGATCCCTTTGGGCGGGTTCCCTCAGGGAAATTAAAATTCCAGTAGCATCATTACAGGATAAACAGAGAATAGAAATGGAGAAAAAACTTCTAGATAAATTTAATTAAATTAGGTATTTGTATATACAAATATGGCGGCACGGTGGTGTAGTGGTTAGCGCTGTCGCCTCACAGCAAGAAGGTCCGGGTTCGAGCCCCGTGGCCGGCGAGGGCCTTTCTGTGTGGAGTTTGCATGTTCTCCCCGTGTCCGCGTGGGTTTCCTCCGGGTGCTCCGGTTTCCCCCACAGTCCGAAGACATGCAGGTTAGGTTAACTGGTGACTCTAAATTGACCGTAGGTGTGAATGTGAGTGTGAATGGTTGTCTGTGTCTATGTGTCAGCCCTGTGATGACCTGGCGACTTGTCCAGGGTGTACCCCGCCTTTCGCCCGTAGTCAGCTGGGATAGGCTCCAGTTTGCCTGCGACCCTGTAGAACAAGATAAAGCAGCTAGAGATAATGAGATGAGATGGTTTTTTTTTCCGATTACTTCCGATATAATTTAATAATAATAATAATATTTAAGAATTATATAATTTAAATTATTATTCAGGAATATTTGTTTGTGGCGGCACAGTGGTGTAGTGGTTAGCGCTGTCGCCTCACAGCAAGAAGGTCCGGGTTCAAGCCCCGTGGCCGGCGAGGGCCTTTCTGTGCAGAGTTTGCATGTTCTCCCCATGTCCGCGTGGGTTTCCTCCGGGTGCTCCGGTTTCCCCCACAGTCCAAAGACATGCAGGTTAGGTTAACTGGTGACTCTAAATTGACCGTAGGTGTGAATGTGAGTGTGAATGGTTGTCTGTGTCTATGTGTCAGCCCTGTGATGACCTGGTGACTTGTCCAGGGTGTACCCCGCCTTTCGCCCGTAGTCAGCTGGGATAGGCTCCAGCTTGCCTGCGACCATGTAGAACAGGATAAAGCGGCTAGAGATGATGAGATGAGAGATATACAAATATAAAAAAGAATACGATATGGGGAGGGCCAACGGAAGAGGTATTGCACATTATATTGCACATTGTCCAGTATTGTTTATTGTCAGGCTAGGCTACTGCTCCTTCCCATCCTCTGTCCTCCTGTCCCCCCCCCCCCCCCCCCCAGAGAGTTGTCTTCAGTTGAATATATGTTGAAAAGAATTTGAAATTCATTGCATTCTGTTTCTATTTACATTTTACACAGCGTCCCAACTTTTTTGGAATCTGTGTTGTACAAATGAAACAAAATGACACAAATGAGACATGGATAGAAAAATATTACTAAGCTTATTTTGAAAAATATTTTGTCTATGTGTCCCGTTTTTTTTTTTTTTCAAAAGCCCAGATTGCACTGATTGATAACGTAAGCTGAACATGTTTTCTTTACTTGCAGGTTTATTATTAGTGTCTGTTCATCATAAAATCTGACATGGAGCACATGTAATCATACAGTCTGTTATAGAATTTGGCCAAAGTTTTATTTGGATCATATCATACAGTGTGAAAAGTAACCATTTAAAAGACGTCTGAAATCATATTGTGCAAAACCAGTTAAAGTGTAACAAACAAAAGGCATGACTAATTCTCTGCCATGGAAATGGGCTACTGAGAAGAGGAAACACTGACCATAGGGAAAGTGACAGGGAAAGTGGGTCAGGGAACACACAGAGTATAGAGAGTAAACAGTGACATCAATCTTTGTGTGAACTTGTAATAAAGAACTGAGATTTTTTCCTTGTCTTAGCAAGCACTAGTGAAAGGTGCTGGAAAGAAGCAATATGCATATTGGTTTTTAATAATACAGTGGTGCTTGAAAGTTTGTTTTCACACAAGTCTTAAAAGTAGATAAAAAGACCACAGTTTAAAAAATGAGACAAAAATATTATACTTGGTCATTTATTTATTGAGGAAAATGATCCAATATTACATATCTGTGGGTGGCAAAAGTATGTGAACCTCTAGGATTAGCAGTTAATTTGAAGGTGAAATTAGAGTCAGGTGTTTTCAATCAATGGGATGACAATCAGGTGTGAGTGGGCACCCTGTTTTATTTAAAGAACAGGGATCTATCAAAGTCTGATCTTCACAACACGTGTTTGTGGAAGTGTATCATGGCACAGACAAATGAGATTTCTGAGGACCTCAGAAAAAGCGTTGTTGATGCTCATCAGGCTGGAAAAGGTTACAAAACCATCTCTAAAGAGTTTGGACTCCACCAATCCACAGTCAGACAGATTGTGTACAAATGAAGGAAATTCAAGACCATTGTTACCCTCCCCAGAAGTGGTCGACCAACAAAGATCACTCCAAGAGCAAGGCATGTAATAGTCGGTGAGGTCACAAAGGACCCCAGGGTAACTTCTAAGCAACTGAAAGCCTCTCTCACATTGGCTAATGTTCATGAGTCCACCATCAGGACAACACTGAACAACAATGGTGCGCATGGCAGGATTGCAAGGAGAAAGCCAGTGCTCTCCAAAAAGAACTTTGCTGCTTGTCTGCAGTTTGCTAAAGATCACATGGACAAGCCAGAAGGCTCCTGGAAAAATGTTTTGTGGACGGATGAGACCAAAATAGAACTTATTGGTTTAAATGAGAAGTGTTATGTTTGGAGAAAGGAAAACACTGCATTCCAGCATAAGAACCTTATCCCATCTGTGAAACATGGTGGTGGTAGTATCATGGTTTGGGCCTGTTTTGCTGCATCTGGGCCAGGATGGCCTGCCATCATTGATGGAACAATGAATTCTGAATTATACCAGCAAATTCTAAAGGAAAATGTCAGGACATCTGTCCATGAACTGAATCTCAAGAGAAGGTGGGTCATGCAGCAAGACAATGACCCTAAGCACACAAGTCGTTCTACCAAAGAATGGTTAAAGAAGAATAAAGTTAATGTTTTGGAATGGCCAAGTCAAAGTCCTGACCTTAATCCAATCGAAATATTGTAGAAGGACCTGAAGCGAGCAGTTCATGTGAGGAAACCCACCAACATCCCAGAGTTGAAGCTGTTCTGTACGGAGGAATGGGCTAAAATTCCTCCAAGCCGGTGTGCAGGACTGATCAACAGTTACCGGAAACGTTTAGTTGCAGTTATTGCTGCACAAAGGGGTCTCACCAGATACTGAAAGCAAAGGTTCACATACTTTTGCCACCCACAGATATGTAATATTGGATCATTTTCCTCAATAAATAAATGACCAAGTATAATATTTTTGTCTCATTTGTTTAACTGGGTTCTCTTTATCTATTTTTAGAACTTGTGTGAAAATCTGATGATGTTTTAGGTCCTATTTATGCAGAAAAATAGAAAATTCTAAAGGGTTCACAAACTTTCAAGCACCACTGTATATTGTAGCCGAAAACGATTCAGTAACTGCTGCCTCTGAGATGGAGAGGGCAGTCAGGAAGAATTATTAGATGGTATTGAGATTCAAACTTATGAGATCCTTGAGACAAGCCTGCAGTTATGAGGCATGACACTGCATGGTGCTTTATGGCGTGTCCAAGGGTCTGACAGTAATTCTAATATACTACATTGTAAATTTCCACCCAGGCGACAATCTATTAGGACATTAATAATCTTGATTCAATCTACGGGATTATTAGATCTTCCTATGTGTCCGATGTAGTTTTTCTTTTAAACAGTGGAGTGTTTTTTAAGTCAATAATAAAGTCAATAAAGACTAATGAAAGTGAATAAGTCTGTTTATAAGTGTCTAACTTGATCTTTATTAGACAAATAACAAGGCCTTAATTAACTTTTTACCACAAGTTGGCCTAGTGGTTAGCGAGTCCGCCTCTCAACCGGGAGATCATGAATTCTACTTGCAGTCGGGTCATACCAAAGACCATCGTAAAAATGGTACCGGCTGCTATCTGGCAAGGCACACCTCAATACAGATGCGAGTAGGGAGTCAAACTCTTGTGGTTACCAGAGGACTAACCCCCCACTGTAACCCTAGCTATGTAATAGGTAAGAGGCCGGGGGTTATAGAAATGGAGATCAGCGCTACACAATGCACCTTAAAGGCGTGGTTAGTACTGGGATGGAAGAATGCCTGGGAAAACCAGGTCCTAGCACAGGAAGGACTTTTAAATAATCTTTTATATGCGTTCTTTACAGTAATGAAAATAATATTACCTAGTTATTGTAGGACTTTTTATCCAGCTACAGTGTATATAGGGATACGAAACTACATTGCAGCAGTAGCAGTAAAATTACATCATGAATCATTCAATTATCAATTAGTTTTTAAACTAATGCCAAATATAAGTATCTGTTTTATGAAATACTTCATTTGTAACATGAGAGTAGTTGTCAATCATGTAAAATAAATAGGAAACTATTTAAACTACTTGAAATTAATTAGAAAAACAGATTGGCAGCTATGTTATGCTGCTATGCTATATTTTATTCTAATTTATGTCGAATCCATAATTGTCAATGATTCACAATGGTAATATAGGAAATATATTGCTTTTACATTTTGTTAAACTGCATATGGACTCAGGCATCAAACCTGGGGTTATATCAATCAACAAGTAGCTCAATGAAATTCTCAATTTCCTCAATGTTTGATAATTACCATTGTGCAAGTAAATGCTTTATTTTTAACTCATTTTAAAGCTTTAGTTAACATTAACAAACCATTTGGCTCCCGAGTGGCACAACAGAAAAGCATTTAGTACTTTTCTCCAAGTGTTCAGCTTCTCTGTGATGTACATGATATGGCCAGTAGTATGTGGACACCTGAACATAACACACAAACTTATGTATTTGTTGAACATCCCATTCCTGATTTAGTTCCCCTTTGCTGTTATAATAACCTCCATTCTTCTGGGAAGGCTTTCCACTAGATTTTGGAGTATGGCTGTTGGAATTTGCCTATTTGTGTCACCACAAGAGCATTAGTGAGGACAGGCACTGATGTTGGGCGAGAAGGTGTTCAGTAGCGTTGAGGTCAGGGCTCTGTGCAGGCCATTCAAGTTCTTGTACTCCAACCTTGGCAAACCATGTCACTGTCATGCTGGGACATATTTGGTCTGCTTAGTTCCAGTGAGGTTCCAGCATACAAAGGCACCCTATACAGTTCTGTGCTTCCAACTGTGTGGCAACAGCTTGGGGAAGAACCACATCTGGGTGTGATGGTCAGGTGTCCACATTATACAGTACTGTGCAAAAGTCTTAGGCACCCTGTTTTGATGCCTCCGCCACCGTAAGGTGCAGGAGGCATTATGTTTCCGGGTTGTCTGTCTGTCCGTCCATGCGTCCGTCCCGAAACCTTGTGAACGCGATATCTCAAAGGCTAATGAAAGGAATTTCACCAAACTTTCACCATTTGTGTGCTTTGGGACAAACATGAACTGATTAGATTTTGAGATCAAAAGGTCTAAGGTCAAGGTCGTTGTGAGGTCAAATGTCTGTCCTAAAACCTTCTGAACACAATATCTCCAAGGCGAATGAAAGGAATTTCACCAGACTTTCACCATTTGTGGATTTGGGAATAATGATAAACTGATTAGATTTTGAGATCAAAAGGTCTAAGGTCAAGGTCACTGTGAGGTCAAATGTCTGTCCGAAAACCTTGTGAATACAATGTCTCCAAGGCTGATACAAGTAATTTCACCAGGTCACGATTACTGTGAGGTCAAATGTCCATCCCCAAATGACAACTTAATAAGGCGTGTGGTCTACTGGGTGGAGGCATCCCCATCGACGCCATTGCCTTCGAGTTCTATCTAGTTTTGGGTTTTTTTTCCATACAAACTTTGTTATAGATTTCTATTTTATGACTTCTACATTATCAAGTCAGTCCAAAAACATTTTAGAGTCCAAACATTCATCTTCCAGCCCAAAATTAAATGTTACAGAAAAAAAATTTGTATCTGAGCAGCATATTCCATAAGAGAGCACTTTTCAGATTAAAAAGAAAACATAATGAAGGCTGCTGGGTTTTGGTGCAAAATGAAGAAGTGAGTGACAGTCAAAGTGTCCAGAAGAACTGTGGCTGGTTCTGTAAGACGCTCAGTAAAACCTACAGCTCATTTCTGCATAAAACTGCACTCACTGTACCTGAGACTACTAGGTTTTTTTTGTGTGTGTGTTTTTTTAAAAAGCAAAGGGTCGTCTCACACCAAATATTGACTGACTTTGTTTTTTCATTTGTTATGGCTTACTGCTGTTTATAGTATTTTTTGTAATGTTGAAACATTTCATTTCATTATTTTTAAGCCATTTTTGGTCTACAGCATTTCTTTACATGTGCCAAAGACTTTTGCACAGTACTGTATATGTATATTTTGGCCAAATTGATGTCGCCTGAGCAGCAGGTTGAAAAGATGCAGTGGTTGGCTTCACATGTCTCAGAGGATGCACGTGCTATCCCTATTATTTTTTATTAATTATTAGTAGACCATAAGAAATAAGATAAGGTGACACGTGCACTATTTAATATTTGCTTAAATACATCTGCATTGGTATTTTTATTTTATATTTTATATTTATTATGCTATATTAACTAAAAATTATCTGCATAAATCAGCAAAAATTATATTGTATCTTTTTTCCTAAAGTATAACTTAAGGACATCTGGTCTTCAGGTATCAATATTAGACCTTGCCTCAGCTCTGAATTCTGCTAGTTAACAACCAGCAACAATTCTGGGTTTAATTTTATATTCATTGATGTTATGAATATTGCAGGGTGTTTTGCAGTGGTTGTATTATTATTATTAGCTGTTGTTGTTTATATAAAAGTCAGTTAATGCAAGTGACTTAATTACAGTACCAGTCAAAGGCTTGGGCACACCTTCTAATTCAATGTTTTTTCTTTATTTTTATGAATTAAAAGTCACTTCATGTCTTAAAGTAATAATGGATGTTGTTTCTATTTACTTAGTTGAGCGGTTCTTGACATAATATGGATTACTACAGTTGTAGTGTGGAATAGGGCTATGTACTGTATTTTTATTATTATTTACTGTTTGATCTCAAACGCATTAAGAAGGTAAGAAACTTGTCCACTAATTAACTTTTGATGAGACACCTGTTAATTGAAAAGCATTACAGGTGACTACCTCATTAAGCTAGTTAAGATAATGCCGATAAGGTAAACGCTGGCTACTTTGAAGAATCTAAAATATGAAACATTTTGTTTTTTAACACTTTTTTAAACCATATAATTCCATATATGGTATGTTCCGTATGTTATTACATAGTTTTGATGTCTTTAGTATTGTTCTACAATCTAGAAAATCGATAGAGACTGTGACGAAAGTCACAGTAATTTGTGCTAGCTGACCTTTGTCAATTGAAGGTCAAGGAAAAGTTGCACCCTGCCGCCCTGAACAAAGTTAAAAAAACAAAAACTGATTGAAAAAAGCCTGTTTTTCATGGATCATTCCGGATCAGTGATCCAGATCAGCACCAAAAGTCATAGCAAGTTAATTCAGCCAAGAGGTATTCTTCATGTGAAATTTGGTGATGCTTGTTTGAAAACTGAGAGAGAAATGGCATCCTAAAAATGTTAGGAGAATAATCAGAAGAAGAAGAAAGTAGAAAGATCCTGAGTGAGAGTAACAATTTGTGCCAGCGCTGCTAGCGCAAATTAAATAGTCAAACTACAGAAAAACCTATGAATGAGTAGGGGTGTACAAACTTTTCAATCATACTATAGTTAATGTTTCTGAAGTTTTATTCATGGCTGTGGTTTATTATTTTTTTTCATGATAACTCGTGCAGTTAAAGGACACTTAACGTTGAACAATATCATGTGTTTTACATGAAGAGTGTTACAACATCATTTGATCTCTTCTTGCAATGGCACTAGAACTCAAACTCAGGCCTCGCTGACCTGTTTGTATGTTTAAGGTCTTTTGACAGCTGGGAATCCATGAGAACCCAACCGGCTCAGCTTTTATTTAGTCGTTAAAACGGCTTAGTGCCTCCTTCCCGGTGTTGTTACAGTGATACTGGCTAATCTCAGGTGTCTGCTATGCCTCATATCACAGTTTTGAGCACTTAGCTCAGTGTATTCAGCTGTTGTATATACAGTACCACAGCATATAGCATTTCGGTAATATTTTACACCAGACAACAAAATGAACTGACTAAAAAGGTAAAAATGTGATTTGAAGAAGGGTAATTCATGACTAATGTATCCAGGTTTTTAACATCCAGTGTAAAGCACCCAGTATAGGACTTGACGGTATAATGTGACATCTTAGCCTCTTGTTGACTCCTCATTAACACCGTTTAGAACATGACTTCATCTGTCTGAAACACAACTCTATCAGTTTGACCCTTGGCTGCACCCGTGGACATATTTTAGGTTTTAGTAACATCGTAATCATCACTTCACGGATGGCGTCTCAGGCTGTCTCGACTGTCTCCCCTGCTGCTGCTTGCTCCCCCCCACCACCACCACACACACAGGGGTTTTGTGATCATTCGATCTCATAATGACACTTCAAGAGACAGACAAGCTGAAGAGAGAAGTCATGCAACAATAATATAATTATTACTGAGAAACAACCCGTTATTGTGATTGTGTCATTATGAAAGTGGAGAACAGCAGTTCTGTTTGGTTGGTTTGTTTGTTTTTTCTTCCCCAGGTATATGAGAAAAGCATAATGCAACAATAAAGGTCTCATCTCTTTGCCTCACAAGGAAAATGCATGCGCAAAACTACCGGCCGTTACTTTGCCCTGTAAAACGTCTCCTTTTGCATAAAATGATGCCCGTCTTCTAACCAGGACTGCTTCATTGGCACACAATCACAACATCATCAGCAGGAAGCACTTGAGGAGGAAATGTTTTCACAAAGTGATTGTTTAGATGGCATGCCCTGTGTTAAGACTAATATACTGTGGGAGCTTTTTTGCACTTATTTTCTTCAATTCAGAACACATCTGGTGAAATTACCATGATTTGTATTTCCTGTACTTTAAACAAAAAATGTTTTTGAAGGCTTAAACTTTCTTTGCTTGGCCATCTTCATGAACCTTTCTTTATCTCTGTGTTTTCCTATCGGTTTTAGGAAGCTAAGAACCCCTTAATTATCCAACCCTTAAAAATAAATAAATAAATAAATAAATAAATAAATCCACATTCACTGGATTTTGAGAAACAGAGCATTTTTATCATTATTTTTTCAAAATTCAATAAATAAAAACATTATATAAAACGTCCGACAAAATCATTTCCTCTTAGAATGTAAACAATCTGGGCGGCACGGTGGCATAGTAGTTAGCACTGTCACCTCACAGCAAGAAGGTTCTGGGTTCGAGCCCCGTGGCCGGCGAGGGCCTTTCTGTGTGGAGTTTGCATGTTCTCCCCGTGTCCGCGTGGGTTTCCTCCGGGTGCTCCGGTTTCCCCCACAGTCCAAAGACATGCAGGTTAGGTTAACTGGTGACTCTAAATTGACCGTAGGTGTGAATGTGAGTGTGAATGGTTGTCTGTGTGTTGGTCCTGTGATGACCTGGCGACTTGTCCAGGGTGTACCCTGCCTTTCGCCCGTAGTCAGCTGGGATAGGCTCCAGCTTGCCTGCGACCCTGTAGAAGGATAAAGCGGCTAGAGATAATGAGAATGAGATGATATATATATATATATATATATATATATACTGTATATATAATGACCTTGGTGTTGTTGAATTCTCAAATATGTTTGGACAGAAGATGAATAATTTTCTATAGGAGCAGTTTTGACAGTCGTTCTGGTTGAATGACAGTGTAATGTGGTTGTTCTAATACATTATAGTTTCTATAGCAACAGCTCATTTCCAGGAACTTCCATGGCAGACGCTATACATAATCAAAGATTGATAGTAAATGAGTTAAAAATGTGTCATTTAACAAAGAGAGGCAGGTAATCATCATCAAGTTTTCAAAAAGGACACATTTATTGAACATTTTCAGAAGGAGTCTCTAGTATCAGTCATTCTGTCATCAGAGAGAGATATGGATTTTCCGCAACATTCTACTTTCTACAACTTTAAATGGATAAAAAGTATGACATAAGTATTTTTTAAAATAAATAGCACATTTTAATTAATTGGCAACGTGCTATGGTATAAGAGGAATAAAACTCCTTTATTCTGTCCACATTCACTGCATATGAGCAATCATGCACTCTGATTGGCTACTTTACTAAAAGGCTATCAGCTCATATTCCATGAGTAGAGAAAAACAAAATGGTGGCGCATGTTGCTGAACTAAAAACTCTACTCAAAAACAAAACCCCAAAAAATACAAAAAAGAAAAGAAATATGGAATGAAAGTATTTGATGGTAAGAATGTATCCTTTTTCATTTTTCAAGAATTATTATTATTATTATTGTAACATCCATCCATTCATCCATTATCTGTAACTGCTTATCCTGTGCAGGGTCGCAGGCAAGCTGGAGCCTATCCCAGCTGACTACAGGCGAGAGGCGGGGTACACCCTGGACAAGTCGCCAGATCATCACAGGGCTGACACATAGACACAGACAACCATTCACACTCACATTCACACCTACGGTCAATTTAGAGTCACCAGTTAACCTAACCTGCATGTCTTTGGACTGTGGGGGAAACCGGAGCACCCGGAGGAAACCCACGCAGACACGGGGAGAACATGCAAACTCCGCACAGAAAGGCCCCTGTTGGCCGCTGGGCTCGAACCCAGAACCTTCTTGCTGTGAGGTGACAGTGCTAACCACTACACCACTGTGCCATCTGCATTGTTTACATTCTAAGCGGAAAAGACTTTGTCGGACCTTTTATATAATGTTTTTATATATCGAATTTGCAAAAAAATAAAAATGCTCTGTTTCTCAAAATCCAGTGAATGTGGATAGAATAAAACAGATATTCCACTCAATCTCGTCGTACACGGCTTGTAGCCAACTCGGTGCTCCGCGTCTCGTCAGTTATCAGCTCATGTACGACTCGATTTCGTGGAATAACTGTTAATTAGTTTCCTAGAACTGCATGATCCTGAAGTGTATTTTTTCCTTCCTTGAAGAACCTTCTCTTCTAACAGTGTAGTTTTGGGTGATTATAATAGTTGGATAAAATTGTACTGATATAATAAATGATGCAAATTCTACTTTATTTCACATTCTTTCAATGCAAATTATCTAATTTTAAAGATTAAATATTAGTCAGTTTATTAATATATTTCCGTGTCCCATGACGTCAGTGGACATCTTGCATTACATTAATGGCATTTAGTAGACACACTTATCCAGAGCGACGTACAACATACCCAGTGCAGGCTGGGGAACAGTTGGGAGTTAGGAACCTTATTCAAGGGCACTTCAGCCATTCCTGCTGGTCCAGGGAATTGAACCAGCAACCTTTTGGTCCAAGCTGCTTCTCTTACCATTAGGCTAGTTTATTTCATCAGTTTAATTAAGTATTTTACTAGGACATTGTGGACTCCAAAAATCAATCACAAACCAACTTTTTATTCTTACATTTGTTTTTTTTAAACCCTTATAATAAATGTAATATGGCTAACACATACTTGAGAGAGAGAGGGAGAGAGCATCTGTAATTCATATATAATTCCTCCATACTCAAAGGGAAAATTGTTTGAAATAAATATTTCACCAGTAGAAGGCTTGCATGTGATGAGGTCAGTAAATTCAACACTGTTTCAAAATATGCAGTGTGATCAGTCACGTTAGGTTGTTTCATGAAGCCTTTTTTTTTTGTGTGTGTATTTTATTTATATATATATATATATATATATATATATATATATATATATATATATATATATATAAAAACCCGATTCCAAAAAAGTTGGGACAAAGTACAAATTGTAAATAAAAACTGAATGCAATAATTTACAAATCTCAAAAACTGATATTGTATTCACAATAGAACATAGACAACATTTCAAATGTCGAAAGTGAGACATTTTGAAATTTCATGCCAAATATTGGCTCATTTGAAATTTCATGACAGCAACACATCTCAAAAAAGCTGGTTAATGGTACAAAAAAGGAACAGTTGGAGGACCAAATTGCAACTCATTAAGTCAATTGGCAGTAGGTCATTAACATGACTGGGTATAAAAAGAGCATCTTGGAGTGGCAGCGGCTCTCAGAAGTAAAGATGGGAAGAGGATCACCAATCCCCCTAATTCTGCGCCGACAAATAGTGGAGCAATATCAGAAAGGAGTTCGACAGTGTAAAATTGCAAAGAGTTTGAACATATCATCATCTACAGTGCATAATATCATCAAAAGATTCAGAGAATCTGGAAGAATCTCTGTGCGTAAGGGTCAAGGCCGGAAAACCATACTGGGTGCCCGTGATCTTCAGGCCCTTAGGGCCAATTTATGCTGACAACCCAGTCCTCGCAGATGGCGTCACAGACAGCGTCTGCGTAGCCCCCCCACCTTCGCAGACGCTCTGCGCGCACCTCCCAAAAATTGTGACCACCGCAGAAGCCTTGCAGACAGCGTCGCAGACAAGAGGGCTCTGATTGGTCCACTCTACATCCGCTGTACACACACTTCTGCTTCCCTACTTTCCCGGTTTGTTTTGTTTTCACGACCGCCATTTTTAAAAACACGAGTGAAGATGGAGCATCACGAAGAGCGGTTGATCGAGGAAGTGAGGAAGTACGTACATCTATACGACTCCAGTTCTAGTCATTATAAGTAACCGGAGGATAAACACTCCACTAACCACACCCACCAACTACTCCTAGCGATTTCGCGACTTCGCGCCCCCTTGCGTTGTGGCGGTGAATAACATCGCGCACGCCTATTACTCCCCGCTCAACGATAAATTACAACTGTCTGCGAAAAGCTATCTGCGAAAGC
This sequence comes from Neoarius graeffei, assembly GCF_027579695.1. Taxonomy (NCBI): domain Eukaryota; kingdom Metazoa; phylum Chordata; class Actinopteri; order Siluriformes; family Ariidae; genus Neoarius; species Neoarius graeffei. The sequence continues at coordinate 79,390,739 of NC_083575.1, forward strand.
CTTGTCGCAAGAGCATGCAGAGGCCTTTACACTGCATCACATACAGGCATGCTTCTGTATTGGAAATCACAAAATGGGCTCAGGAATATTTCCAGAGAACATTATCTGTGAACACAATTCACTGTGCCATCCGCCGTTGCCAGCTAAAACTCTATAGTTCAAAGAAGAAGCCGTATCTAAACATGATCCAGAAGTGCAGACGTCTTCTCTGGGCCAAGGCTCATTTAAAATGGACTGTGGCAAAGTGGAAAACTGTTCTGTGGTCAGACGAATCAAAATGTGAAGTTCTTTATGGAAATCAGGGACGCCGTGTCATTCGGACTAAAGAAGAGAAGGACGACCCAAGTTGTTATCAGTGCTCAGTTCAGAAGCCTGCATCTCTGATGGTATGGAGTTGCATTAGTGCGTGTGGCATAGGCAGTTTACACATCTGGAAAGACACCATCAATGCTGAAAGGTATATCCAGGTTCTAGAGCAACATATGCTCCCATCCAGATGACGTCTCTTTCAGGGAAGACCTTGAATTTTCCAACATGACAATGCCAAACCACATACTGCATCAATTACAGCATCATGGCTGCGTAGAAGAAGGGTCCGGGTACTGAACTGGCCAGCCTGCAGTCCAGATCTTTCACCCATAGAAAACATTTGGCGCATCATAAAACGGAAGATACGACAAAAAAGACCTAAGACAGTTGAGCAACGAGAATCCTACATTAGACAAGAATGGGTTAACATTCCTATCCCTAAACTTGAGCAACTTGTCTCCTCAGTCCCCAGACGTTTACAGACTGTTGTAAAGAGAAAAGGGGATGTCTCACAGTGGTAAACATGGCCTTGTCCCAACTTTTTTGAGATGTGTTGTTGTCATGAAATTTAAAATCACCTAATTTTTCTCTTTAAATGATACATTTTCTCAGTTTAAACATTTGATATGTCTTCTATGTTCTATTCTGAATAAAATATGGAATTTTGAAACTTCCACATCATTGCATTCCGTTTTTATTTACAATTTGTACTTTGTCACAACTTTTTGGGAATCGGGGTTGTGTGTGTGTGTATATATATATATATATATATATATATATATATATATATATATGGGTCTGTCTCAGAAACTGGGTACTGTGGAGGAACCCCACTAAATATACTCACAGTCAATAAACTATACGGTTTTGAATGGTGATGTTGGTTTTAATTTGAAATAAAATGATGAAAGAAATAATACAGATAAAACTAAATCTTTGATGTGAATATTCAGAATTTGCCAAAAATTCTGCAAATTTGTGGAGAAATGGCGGCTTGATCTGGGACATGATAAATGGTTAACTTCATCGCATTCCCTTAAAAAGGTTGTAGTCCACTGAAAAGTCTACAGTTATCACTAATTGTATTTTAAGTTGTAACTTTATACACCTAAGGATTGGTGCGCTCACAGAATAATCATAACCGTAATAAAACATCATGTAAAATATTTGATCACCGTTGTGACTCCATTTTCTGCAAACCCAAAACCAATAGGATCGTGTGTTTTGATCTAAACGGAAAGCCTCAGGGTCAAGGTCACTACCTCACCAAAAGTAGGAACTTAAAATCACTACGCCATATAAAAATTTAGTTATAAATCTGCGATTTTGTTTTTTTAAAACGAAAGCTGAAAGTTAGGTATAGAATATGTTTCTTACAGAATATGTTACGATGGTAGCTGGTCTTGTATGAATTTCTGAGCTATAAAATGAGTTGCGGTCTATTTTTTACCGTAGCGTGTTATTTGTGTGCGGGGAAGGACACACATTAACAATTTGCATGTGTAGAATGGAATTTTCCACTCCAACAGTTAGAAGTTGATCGTGCTTCCATTTGTGGTCTTTCTGTTACGCGGGTGATCTGTTCGGATGTTATCACTGAAAAGGTGAGTTTTGACAGTTTTATTTTGTTTTAGTTTTGCAGTATAAGGCGATAGAATGTTTCTTTTTCATCTTACTTTCATATTTCGTAGTGTTTGCGTATTTTTGGCCAATATTTTGCAACCATGGTCAATTTAGATCGAACTTTTGATAGAATCTACGGCCAGTCATTTTGCCCCGCCCCCGCCTCGCGCTCCGTCCGGTGTGGTAGTGATGTCCCGATGCTCGCGCGCCGCAGCAGAGACCCGCGCGACCTTCAGCCGGTACAGTCGCTGTTCTTTTACCACCACCGTTATTCTCATCTTTCCGGTGTGTTCTTGATTTTTCCATTGTGTCCTATTTCGCCATATCGAATACCCAAACTGTATCATATTATCCATATTTAAGTGAATAATCAATTCAGTCATCATAACTTGTCATTTTTAACCCAAGCAATCAAAAAAAGGAAATTTATTCAATATTTTCACTCATCTGTGAAGGAGGGGCTTTAATTCTTCATGATGTAGTTATTTTATATGTAAACCAATTTTACAAAAGCATTTGAATTGTAATCAAAAAAAATTTCCACAGTGGAGGCCAGATAAAGCAAGATACTATCTTTATTCTTATTAAACATGACAAAAGAAACATTGAGTGTTAGGTAAATGCAAAAAAAAATAGTAAAATAGAAAATTTATTTTTTGACCATAATGTCCCAAATGAGAGACCAGTTTCTGAGACGAACCCATATATATATATATATATATATATATATCATCTCATCTCATTATCTCTAGCCGCTTTATCCTTCTACAGGGTTGCAGGCAAGCTGGAGCCTATCCCAGCTGACTACGGGCGAAAGGCGGGGTACACCCTGGACAAGTCGCCAGGTCATCACAGGGCTGACACATAGACACAGACAACCATTCACACTCACATTCACACCTACGGTCAATTTAGAGTCACCAGTTAACCTAACCTGCATGTCTTTGGACTGTGGGGGAAACCGGAGCACCCGGAGGAAACCCACGCGGACACGGGGAGAACATGCAAACTCCGCACAGAAAGGCCCTCGCCGGCCACGGGGCTCGAACCCAGGACCTTCTTGCTGTGAGGCGACAGTGCTAACCACTACACCACCATGCCGCCCTCTCTCTCTCTCTCTATATATATATATATATATATATATAAATGCATGTGTGCATGGGGTTGGGTTTTTTTGTTTTTTGTTTTAATTTGTTTTTGCATCTAAATTAGCCACCAGTGGTATTTACACCTAATTGGCATTTGAAAAAGATCCTTTTCTTGAAGCTGTCTGTCATGCTAATCAATTTACATGTTTTTCACGCTTGACTGGCAGATTTTTCTGAGGTGGAACTTGAATTACAGCAGCAGACCTGTCACATTGTCATTAGTATGCAGCAAGGGGCCAGCGACTGAGCTGAGGCGCTGCTTGAAGATGTCTCACGCTGAAGGATAAAGCATTGAAACCTGTCATTTGCTTCAATGTAATGCAATTTTTATCAAATTGAAAGTGATCTTTGCATAATATTATGTCTGAATCAGTAATCAGTATGAACCGTGCTATAAAAGCACCACCAATATTCCACCATATCTGCATTTGTGTGCTGGATTCACTGTCCATGAAAGGTTCTCAACACATATCTGTTAAAGCAATGTCTCGTGATAGTGAGTACACAGAGATCTTTCAGATTCAATATTTGTTGCTGATAGTCACCTATATGTCTTTCAGATTACCCAAGATTCACATAAAACCTACTATTTTTATTCTGTACTCATGCAAAAATACTAAACGGCTGTCTGTCCACTGTACTGGGGTATATCACAATACTGGGTGTGTTGTAATGTAGTTGCAGTGCTTCATAAACGCTAATAGAACACCATTTGAGATTCATCCCAAGAAAAACAGCATCTTCAATAGTGTCTATATTAAATCACTTACTACTTACATGGAATATCACTTTACAGGGTGTATCAGTTTGTCAGTGTGCAACAGTCCAGGGTTGGTGGTCATATTTTTCATTTCAAAATTCTCCACACGTTCTGTATTTGGGACAGAAGGGACAGGCACTCTCTTCTCCCGCAGCCATACCTTTATAATGTGTACAGAATGTGGTATTGCATTATCTTGTTCAAATATCTGTGGAAAAGATCGTCTTGAAGTCAGCAAATGTTCAAATGTTTCAATGTACTTTTTTGCATTAATGCTGCCATCACAGAAGTGTCAGTTACCTTTGCCAAGGGCACTGACACAACCCCATACCATGGCACACCCTGGCTTTTGGACTTGTTGCCGGTAACAGTCTAGATCAGGGGTCACCAAACTACGGCCCGCGGGCCAGATCCGGCCCGCCACCCCCCTTTGACGGGCCCCCAGCCCCTCTGCCCCCCATCACTTGAACCGGCCCTATGAGGCAATCCCCAAAAGTGGTCATGGCCTATTTTTTTTAATTGCTTTTCGGCAAATAATAACGTCTGCATCTTGTATTTTGTTGATTTTATCAATTAAAATTGATATTTAGTTATAAAATGAACTATTCATATTTTCCGAATTTTCGTCATATGCTCGCGATCAAGCAGTGACAGGCAGCGCACGCGCAGAGAACTGTCAGTGTTCAGGACAGCAAAATGGCGAGCGGTCAGCGAAAAGCTGACACAGTGCAGAGTTTTTAAAGAACAGTGGATCACCGATTATTTTTTCGTTCAGTGTAAGCAGGGTTCGAATTATAAATTTGACCCTATGGGGGTCTCTATTTTAAAAAAAAAGCAATGCATACTCGCTCTCCTGGACCAGCGCACTTTTGCGCACTGCAGTGCACAGCTTTCACACACAGGCGCGCGCATGCACGCACCCACACACACACGGTGTTGCACATATACAGTATATATATATATATATATATATATATATATATATATATATATATACTGTATATATATATATATATATATATATATATATATATATATATATATATAAACAAATTATATATATATTGTATATATATATATAATTATATATATTGTTAAACAAAGGAAGATCGTTGTGAGATAGAGGACAAGTCTTCTTCGGACTTAACTTCACATTCGATTTCGCAGGCTGCAAATTTCAGTTTGCGCGCATAGTGGTGAGGTGGTGAAGTACAGCCGTACATGTTGCGGTTTAATAACACGTTCAATACAAAGTTATGGCTGCATGGTGATCGGAAATGAAATGAGTTTTATTTATATTTATATGGTGATATAGGCTATTCAAGCTTATTATGGTGATATATGACGTATTTGAGAGACTTCCACAGAAAATTAAGTTTGCTTCTTTCATGGGAGCCTGAGGGAATGGGAGCTCAGCTCCCATTGGCTCCCACGTAATTCAAACTATGAGTGTAAGGACCGTGCAGTTTGTCTTGTATGTAAAGAAAGTGTGTCGGTTTTCAAAGAATATAATCTGCGTCGTCACTACGAAACCCGCCACAAAGAGTATGCTAGTTTGTGAGGGCAAACAAGAGAAGACAGGATTCGGAGGATGAAATGCGGACTGGCTGCACAACAGAATGTATTCCTTCGCCAAACCCAGATCAACCAGGCTGCTGTCCGAGCTAGCTATAAGGTAGCTCACCTGCTAGCTACCCATGGAAAGCCGTTTACTGAAGGGGACTTTGTTAAAGTATGCATGCTTGCTGTGGCCGAGGAGGTGTGTCCCGACAAGAAGGATGCGCTCAACGCGGTGAGTCTCTCCGCACCTACCATGACCAGGCGAACCGAAGATTTGGGGGACAACGTGTATGACCAGCTGAATGAGAGAGCATCAGAATTCGAGTTTTTTGCTTTGGCCATGGATGAGAGCAATGACGTGCAGGACACAGCACAACTGCTGTGATCTATTGCTCATATTATTATAATTTCACTGTTTTTTAAAATGTATTTATTTTATAGGCCTATTTATTTGACCTTTATTAAGTGCTGCATACAATTATTATTTATATTATTAATAATATCAACAGGCCTACCTACAATTTATAATTTTCCACTCATCTTTGCCAGTGTCAATCACCTCAACTAGGCAGATGTTTCTTACCTTGACAGTTTTGATGTTATTTTTATTAGAAAACAAATAAATGGAATATCTGTGGTATTTCAAATTAAAACAAAGTGTGAAGACTCAATTACGACTTTTGCAAACCACTAGTAAAGATAAACAAATATGTGCCAGGAATCAAGTGTTGATATAGTAGTGGGGATATAGTAGTGTTAATATAGTAGTGGGGGATATAGTAGTGTGGATATAGTAGTGTGGATATAGTAGTGTTGATATAGTAGTGTGGGGATATAGTAGTGTGGATATAGTAGTGTGGATATAGTAGTGTTGATATAGTAGTGTGGATATAGTAGTGTTGATATAGTAGTGTGGATATAGTAGTGTGGGGATATAGTAGTGTTGATATAGTAGTGTGGGGATATAGTAGTGTGGATATAGTAGTGTGGATATAGTAGTGTGGATATAGTAGTGTTGATATAGTAGTGTGGATATAGTAGTGTTGATATAGTAGTGTGGATATAGTAGTGGGGATATAGTAGTGTGGATATAGTAGTGTTGATATAGTAGTGTGGATATAGTAGTGTGGATATAGTAGTGTTGATATTGTAGTGTGGATATAGTAGTGTGGGGATATAGTAGTGTTGATATAGTAGTGTGGGGATATAGTAGTGTTGATATAGTAGTGTGGATATAGTAGTGTGGATATAGTAGTGGGGATATAGTAGTGTGGATATAGTAGTGTTGAAATAGTAGTGTGGATATAGTAGTGTGGATATAGTAGTGTGGGGATATAGTAGTGTGGATATAGTAGTGTGGATATAGTAGTGGGGGCGGCACGGTGGTGTAGTGGTTAGCGCTGTCGCCTCACAGCAAGAAGGTCCTGGGTTCGAGCCCCGGGGCCGGCGAGGGCCTTTCTGTGTGGAGTTTGCATGTTCTCCCCGTGTCCGCTTGGGTTTCCTCCGGGTGCTCCGGTTTCCCCCACAGTCCAAAGACATGCAGGTTAGGTTAACTGGTGACTCTAAATTGACCGTAGGTGTGAATGTGAGTGTGAATGGTTGTCTGTGTCTATGTGTCAGCCCTGTGATGACCTGGCGACTTGTCCAGGGTGTACCCCGCCTTTCGCCCATAGTCAGCTGGGATAGGCTCCAGCTTGCCTGCGACCCTGTAGAAGGATAAAGCGGCTAGAGATAATGAGATGAGATGAGATGAGATATAGTAGTGGGGATATAGTAGTGGGAATATAGTAGTGTGGATATAGTAGTGTGGCTATAGTAGTGGGGATATAGTAGTGGCGATATAGTAGTGGGGATATAGTAGTGGGGGATATAGTAGTGTGGATATAGTAGTGTGGATATAGTAGTGTGGATATAGTAGTGTGGATATAGTAGTGTGGATATAGTAGTGGCGATATAGTAGTGGGGATATAGTAGTGGGGGATATAGTAGTGTGGATATAGTAGTGTTGATATAGTAGTGTGGATATAGTAGTGGGGATATAGTAGTGGGGATATAGTAGTGTGGATATAGTAGTGGGGATATAGTAGTGGCGATATAGTAGTGGGGATATAGTAGTGGGGGATATAGTAGTGTGGATATAGTAGTGTTGATATAGTAGTGTGGATATAGTAGTGTTGATATAGTAGTGTGGATATAGTAGTGTGGATATAGTAGTGTGGATATAGTAGTGGCGATATAGTAGTGGGGATATAGTAGTGGGGGATATAGTAGTGGGGATATAGTAGTGTTGATATAGTAGTGTGGGGATATAGTAGTGTGGATATAGTAGTGGGGATATAGTAGTGTGGATATAGTAGTGTGGATATAGTAGTGGGGGATATAGTAGTGGGGATATAGTAGTGGGGATATAGTAGTGGCGATATAGTAGTGTGTATATAGTAGTGGGGATATAGTAGTGGCGATATAGTAGTGGGGATATAGTATTGGGGATGGCCGTGCCAGGCTAGTAATCTCTACTACACAATGAGGCCTGCTGGTGGTCATATTTGTCTGGGTCATACAATTCTATGTGATATAGCTGCCCCGACCCCGGCCCCCCATCACAGTCAGGAACGACAATGTGGCCCCCAGAGAAAAAAAGTTTGGTGACCCCTGGTCTAGATGGTCCTTTTTGTCTTTGGTCTGGAGCATGTGGTGTCCATTTCTTCCAAAAAAGACCTGGAATAATGATTTATCTGACAACAATACACATTTCCACTGTGTAAAGGTCCATCCCAGATGCCTCCAAGCCCAGAGACATCAATGTCGCTTCTGAATGCAGTTAACATAAGGTTTCCTTTTTGTACAGTAAAGTTTTAACTGCCATTGTGAATGTAACTCTGTATTGTCATGCTTGACAAAGGTTTGCCAAAGTAATCCTGACCCCATGTGGTTATATCAGCTATAGATGACTGACGGTTCTTGTTGCATTGCCGTCTGAGGGATCAGAGATCACGGGTGTTCAGCTTAGGCCTGCGCCCTTGCCCTTCACATGCTGAAAGTACTCCAGATTCCTTGAATTGTTTAATGAAATTATGTACCATAGAGGCTGAAATATGCAAATCCTTTTGTATCTTTCTTTGAGGAACATTGTTTTTAAATATTTCAATAATTTTCTCATGCATTTGTTGACAAACTGGAGATCCTTGGTTCATCTTTGCTTCTCAAAGACAAGGCCTTTCCTGGATACTGATTTTGTACCAGATTATGATTACAGTCACCTGTTGACATCACCTGTTTCAAATCACATCATTATTTAATTGCTTTACCTCATTGCTTAAGCTTGTGGTTCCAAAGAGGAACATAGGCCACTGACAATCTTCCTCCACTCTGTGTTGTTCTGTGCTTCTTTCTTCAACTGCTTCCAGGTGTTGCCAGCTGTTTGGATCTCTGCTGTTGTGCTCTGTCTCCAGGTATTCTGGGGACGACCTCTCTTTCTTTTCCCCTGGGGGTTCCGCTGTAATGCCTGTCTTGTGATGTTGTTCCTAGGTTTCTGTAGGGGATGGCCAATCTACCCCCATTTTCTTCACTGTATTTGGGTTACCATGGGTGTTTCTTTTGTTCTTATCAGGAACTCTTCATTGGTAATCTTTTCTGGCCACCATATCCTTAGGATCCTACCTAGGCATCTGTTGACAGAAGCCTGGATCTTCTTTCAGCGTGTTTTTGTTGTTTGCCAAGTTTCTGCCCTATACAATAAAACTGATTTCGTGTTTGAGCTGAAGATCTGTAGTTTTGTGGAGGTCAAGATGTTGCTTTACCTCATTACTAACCCTAAAGTGCCCCCGCTCTAACTTTTTTTGGAATGTGTTGCAGGCCTGAAACGCAGGAATGGATGTATATTAACAACTGAAATGAAGTTGACCAGACAAAACATGAACAAGTGTTGCCAGGAAAAACAAACCTCGCCTGGCAGCACTTATTTTATACCTGTATGTTGATGATGGTAATATTTCTCAATCATCAGCTGTCAGTTTATAGTCCTATGAAAATCCATGACCTTGAGTTTGACATTTCAGAGTCATTCAAGGTCAAAGGTCATGGTGGCAACTGAAAGCCCACATGGGACTTCTTATACACTATATTGCCAAAAGTATTTGCTCACCTGCCTTGACTCACATATGAGCTTAAGTGACATCCCATTCCTAATCCATAGGGTTCAATATGACGTCGGTCCACCCTTTGCAGCTAGAACAGCTTCCACTCTTCTGGGAAGGCTGTCCACAAGGTTCAGGAGTGTGTTTATGGGAATTTTTGACCATTCTTCCAGAAGCGCATTTGTGAGGTCACACACTGATGTTGGACGAGAAGGCCTGGCTCTCAGTCTCCGCTCTAATTCATCCCAAAGGTGTTCTATCGGGTTGAGGTCAGGACTCTGTGCAGGCCAGTCAAGTTCATCCACACCAGACTCTGTCATCCATGTCTTTATGGACCTTGCTTTGTGCACTGGTGCACAGTCATGTTAGAAGAGGAAGGGGCCAGCTCCAAACTGTAAAAACAGTCTGCATGCCTACAGTAGGTGCTTGATTTTATACACCTGTGGCCATGGAAGTGATTGGAACACCTGATTCCGATCATTTGGATGGGTGAGAAAATATTTTTGCCAATATAGTGTATGTTGATAACGGTAAACATCTGGCTATCATGAACCATTTTAAAGTTATAGCCCTTTGAAAACCCATGACCTTCAGTTTGACCTTTCAAGGTCAAAGATCATGGTGCCAAATGAAAGCCTGTATGGCACTTCCTATAAGTTGATAATGATAATATCTGTCTACCATCAACCGTTTTCAAGTTACAGCCCTCTGAAAATCCATGACCTTGAGTCTGACTTTTCAAGGTCAAAGATCATGGTGCCAAATGAAAGGCCATATGTGAGTTCCTATATGCTCATAATAGTAAACATCTGTCTATCAGCAACCGTTTTTGAGTTATAATGGAAAATGTTATTTTGACAGAAAGGTTGACCTTTCCGGTGACCTTGACCTTCACCTTGACCTGATTACCCCCAAAATTTATTCAGGTAATCTACAGACCATTGGCCACCTACTCTGAAAATTTGAAGTCAATCCGTGCAACCAGCTAGGTGCTAGATTGTTAACATGCAGACACACACACAAGCAAACAAACAAACCGCACTGATTACAACACCTCGCCCCGCTTACTCCGTGATGGCCGAGGTAAATATCTTGGGTTTATTCTGTCTGCAGTGAAATCCAAGTCAAAGTAAATTTAGAAATCACTGTTTGTTTGTTTGTTTGTTTGTTTGTTTGTTTGTTTGTTTGTTTGTTTTTTTAAATTTGCATTTTCCATACCATCCCAACTTTTTCTGATTTGGGGTTGTACACATTTGAGTGAGCAATGGTGATGTGGTTGGATTTTGTTTGAATCCTTCCTAATAACGTGATAAAACAAGACACGAACAGAAATCCACAACACTCACATTAAACTTCACCTTTGTAACTTTTTTCTATAAATGAATAGCAGTTTGCTAGTTTCAAATGAAATCTCAAAATTAATATAAAAATAAAAATGCAAGGTTTTAAAAAATAAAAGCTGAAACACTGACACTATCAAAAGTGAATGGATGATAATGATCATAATAATAGAAATAATAGACATAATAATAATAATAATAATAATAATAATAATAATAATGTGAATATTATGCATTTTTTTTTTTATTATACACTGATAGAAGGGGTGGTGTAGTGGTTAGCACTGTCGCCTCACAGCAAGAAGTTTCTGGGTTCGAGCCCAGTGGCCAACAGGGACCTTTCTGTATGGAGTTTGCATGTTCTCCCCGTGTCCGCGTGGGTTTCCTCCGGGTGCTCCGGTTTCCCCCACAGTCCAAAGACATGCAGGTTAGGTTAACTGGTGACTCTAAATTGACCGTAGGTGTGAATGTGAGTGTGAATGGTTGTCTGTGTCTGTGTGTCAGCCCTGTGATGACCTGGCGACTTGTCTAGGGTGTACCCCGCCTTTCGCCCATAGTCAGCTGGGATAGGCTCCAGCTTGCCTGCGACCCTGCACAGGATAAAGCAGCTACAGATAATGGATGGATGGATGGATGGATGGACTGATAGAAGGGAACAGCCAAGCAGGAGAAAACTATAATCTGAATCTGCTTGATAGGTTTCAGAAACATATCATGAAAAACATGTTTTTAAGTTGCTGAAAGAAAGCAATCATTAAATACAGAGTAAAATAACATTTGTGCTTCAGGCATAGTATGAATTGACAGAAAATTTCTCTTTCGAGGAGTAATTAGTCATAGTCTTCATCTCCAAATAATCATTTCTCATCGACCTTCTGTGCAAACAGAGTATGAAAGGAGGACTGATATTCCAAGCTGAAATGTATTAATTAAATCAATATTGTGTTGAACTTGCAGAGCTAATTATTCATTTTGTCAAGTGCAGCATTAATAATGGCAGCTAATTTCCTCACAAAGTCCACAGCTGAAAACTTTACCAGTGATGAACTTAAAGAGAGGATCAGTAATAACAAATACTACTGTAGTTAATAGGCTTCCTCACTCAAGTGAAGTCAAGTTTGTTTGTATAGTGCTTTTAACAATAGACATTGTCCCAAAGCAGCTTTACAGAATCTGAATGACCCAAGACATGAGCTAATTTTATCCCTAATCTATCCCCAATGAGCAAGCCCGTGGCGACGATGGCAAGGAAAAACTCCCTCAGACGACACGAGGAAGAAACCTCGAGAGGAACCAGACCCAAAAGGGAACCCATCCTCACCTAGACAACAACAGACAACATGACTATAACATTAACAGTTTTAACATGAAGTCAGTTTCGTTGATGTTATAAACTCTTCATTAATGGAAACTTGAGTGCAAAACTGTTGATGACAACCGCAGTCCCAAAGTCAGCAAGCCAACTGTAGTCCTCAGCCATAAAAGCATTACTGTAAGTGTCCAGAGTGTCTTCCAAGTGTGACTTTCAGCTGTCCACATGGGGCCGTCCTCCACAGGAGCGATGTGATGAGACTCCAACCAGACACAGGGTAACAGGATGGATCAGGCAGGTCTAAGGAGCAGAAGAGGTCAGCATCTCGATCCCAGGATTGATATGTAACTCAGAGGGACAGACTGGGGGGGGGAGAAGAGAGAGAGAAAACACAGGTTGTTAGGTATGCCCCATGTCACCTGAATAAGTAGGAACAGTACACATTTTGCGCTGAGTACAAGCAGGGACTCTGGCAAAACTAACTATGACAGCATAACTAAAAGGGGAGAGCCAGAAGGTAACACAGGCATGAGGGAGCCCCGGGACATAAAGCAGCAGCCACTACACCGTCAACAAACTCGAGTGAGCAAGCGAGTGGGGGATTGACAGCATCCATACATCCCAGTTTACCAAACACACTATGTCTGAGGACCCTCCAGATCTACACCTTTACCTCATAAACACCATTAACAAAAGGCTTGACTAAACAGATATGTTTTCAGCCTAAACTTAAACACTGAGACTGTGTCTGATTCCCGAACACTACTTGGAAGGCTGTTCCATAACTGTGGGGCTTTGTAAGAAAAGGCTCCGCCCCCTGATGTAGCCTTCACTATACGAGGTACCAGCAGATAGCCTGCACCTTTTGATCTAAGTAGGCGTGGCGGGTCAAAAACAATTTGTCCCCCTTTCCTCGCCTTCTTCGGCCAGTGGTCCCATGTGTGACGGAGATGTGACGCACTTCCGAGCCATTACAGGAAGTTGTCGAAAAGAGTATTGAGACCACTGAGCTCTAGCGCTGGACCTTTTCTGGGAAATAAGAGTTTGGGTCATGGCGACAGCGTGTGTGTGTCAGCCTCGGTTCAAAGGTTTCAGTTTCGAAAACTGTAAGAGGTAAGAGTAGAATAATATAAAGTACAGACACTTGGTATGTTTTACTTCTGTGATTTTTAAATTGTTCATTTTTGGATTACGCTTCATTTTTGTGGCTGCTGCCTCATAAAGTAAATATATATGCTATATTTACTGTATGGACATGGGATCAGAAAACAATTTTATTTATAAGCAGCAGCCACATGGACCCATAGGGGACCTTTTTTTGTTTGTTTGTTTTTACCACATAATTCCACATATGTTCCATATGCTATTTCATAGTTTTAATGTCTTCAGTATTGTCCAACAATATAGATAAGAGTCAAAATACAGAAAAAAAAAACATGTGAATGAAAAAGTTTCTAAGCTTTTGATTGGTGCTGTATATGCATGATGTTATACATTGGTTTACAGTAAATAAGAAGGATGATTAATGATGACAAAGGATTTTAACACTTTCAATGTGCTCCTACTACACTGTCTTAACTCAAGACATAAAAAAAAGAGATGAAACCTCATAACTGACTGCGCTTTGTAGTATGAGCTCAGTAAATATCTCTATGTTACGCTGTAGATTTCACAATACTGCGTTGCTTTGTAAAGTAATGATGCATTTAAAAAAATAAAGCAACAATTAATAATACATGTGAAGGGTTGTAACAAAAATGCTAGCAATTCCTGTGGGTGGTGTGTTCAGTTCTCAATGAAATAACAATTTATTCATTTTAAGAGGCTCATTGTTAATTAGACCAAGTGAAAATCAAAGACTAAAATTTTACAATCAAGGATAAATGTGGCTATATATGTTCTGTACTATAAACAATGCAATATAATTATATGTAATACATGGGAAGTGTGTAAGAAAGAGTGTAACAATCGTGCAACAACTGTCGCCATGACCCAAACTCTTATTTCCCGGAAAATAACATATGGAACATATGTGGAATTATGTGGTAAAAACAAACAAACAAAAAAAGGTCCCCTATGGGTCCATGTGGCTGCTGCTTATAAATAAAATTGTTTTCTGATCCCATGTCCATACAGTAAATATAGCATATATATTTACTCTATGAGGCAGCAGCCACAAAAATGAAGCGTAATCCAAAAATGAACAATTTAAAAATCACAGAAGTAAAATATACCAAGTGTCTGTACTTTATATTATTCTACTCTTACAGTTTTCGAAACTGAAACCTTTGAACCGAGGCTGACACACACACGCTGTCGCCATGACCCAAACTCTTATTTCCCAGAAAAGGTCCAGCACTAGAGCTCAGTGGTCTCAATACTCTTTTCGACAACTTCCTGTAACGACTCGGAAGTGCGTCACAGCTCCATCACACATGGGACCACTGGCCGAAGAAGGTGAGGAAAGGGGTACGCACGTTGCCTCAGTAAATAAGCATAAACATGTCTGAAAGCGATTTCTTTAGTCTAGTCCATTTATTTCGAATGATAAACTGAATTGTATACACTCACCGGCCATTTAAATAGGAACACCTGTATGCACATGTGCAGTGCGCGATTGTTACACTCATTTCTGTGAAGATTCTCAGTCACCCAGGTCATAGAAAACTGTGGGTGGTAAAAGAGAGCAACTGGACTTGCTTGAAGATTCTTGAAGACGTTTCACCTCTCATCCGAAAGGCTTCTTCAGTTCTGTCTGACTAATAGGGAGTACCAGGTATTTATCCTCTCATGGATGAAAAGCAATCCTAAGGTATCGTTGAGTCATCCTTTTGGTGTGGGTCACTGGGGGCTGGGTGTGAATGGCCTAAAGAGTCATTGGGGTGATCAATGGGTTGTTGGTTCTCTCTGTCCTCCTGTGAGTCACTGAAAACAGCTGGGTTTTGGTGTGCATTCAGTTGTCTGGGAAATGTGCCAAGGACTGCATTGTAGGTGGCTGATAAATGATGTCTTAGACCACCACCTCTGTTCAGTGATGGCCGTTCCAGGTTGACAAAAATGGCTTCTTTAACTCCTTGCTCATACCAACGATCCTCTCTGGCTAAAATGCATACGTTGCAATCCTGAAATGAGTGTCCTTTGTTGTTAAGATGAAGATAGACAGCAGAGTCCTGGCCTGAGGAACTCATTCTTACATTCTTACAACACGATCACATAGTGGCTCTGCCTCTATGAGGCTGTAGCCACAAAAAGTGTTAAAATTCTTCAGCGTTTACCTTGATGATGCTTTGCACACTATCGGCATTATCTGAACCAGCTTCATGAGGTAGTCACCTGGAATGCTTTTCAATTAACAGGTGTGTCTCGTCAACAGTTAATTAGTGGACAAGTTTCTTGCCTTTTTAATGCATTTGAGATCAAAAAGAGTAAATAGTAAATAATAATACAGTAAATAGCTCTATTCCACACCACAACTGTAGCAATCCATATTACGTCAAGAACCGCTCAACTAAGTAAAGAGAAACGACATCCATCATTACTTTAAGACATGAAGAGTCTTTTAATTCATAAAAATAAAGAAAAAACATTGAATTAGAAGGTGTGCCCAAGCCTTTGACTGGTACTGTAATTAAGTCACTTGCATTAACTGACTTTTATATAAACAACAACAGCTAATAATAATAATACAACCACTGCAAAACACCCTGCAATATTCATAACATCAATGAATATAAAATTAAACCCAGAATTGTTGCTGGTTGTTAACTAGCAGAATTCAGAGCTGAGGCAAGGTCTAATATTGATACCTGAAGACCAGATTTCCTTAAGTTATACTTTAGGAAAAAAGATACAATTTAATTTTTGCTCATTTATGCAGATTATTTTTAGTTAATATAGCATAATAAATATAAAATATAAAATAAAAATACCAATGCAGATGTATTTAAGCAAATATTAAATAGTGCACGTGTCACCTTATCTTATTTCTTATGGTTTACTAATAATTAATAAAAAATAATAGGGATAGCACGTGCATCCTCTGAGACATGTGAAGCCAACCACTGCATCTTTTCAACCTGCTGCTCAGGCGACATCAATTTGGCCAAAATATACATATACAGTACTGTGCAAAAGTCTTTGGCACATGTAAAGAAATGCTGTAGACCAGGGGTGTCAAACCTGATCCATAAAGGGCCTTGTGGCTGCAGGTTTTCATTCCAGCCATGCAGCAGCACACCTGACTTGGCTCATTCAATCAACTGAACTGTCTTCACACAGTCAAATACTTGCAGCCACACCCACCCTTGATTAAAGGGTGGGTGTGTCAGTTGATTGAATAAGCCAAATCAGGGTGCTGCTGCATGGCTGGAATGAAAACCTGCAGCCACACGGCCCTTTATGGATCAGGTTTGACACCCCTGCTGTAGACCAAAAATGGCTTAAAAATAATGAAATGAAATGTTTCAACATTACAACAAATACTATAAACAGCAGTAAGCCATAACAAATGAAAAAACAAAGTCAATCAATATTTGGTGTGAGACGACCCTTTGCTTTTAAAAAAAAAAACACACACAAAAAAAACCTAGTAGTCTCAGGTACAATGAGTGCAGTTTTATGCGGAAATGAGCTGTAGGTTTTACTGAGCATCTTACAGAACCAGCCACAGTTCTTCTGGACACTTTGACTGTCACACTCGCTTCTTCATTTTGCACCAAAACCCAGCAGCCTTCATTATGTTTTCTTTTTAATCTGAAAAGAAAGTCTTTTAATTAATAAAAATAAAGAAAAACCATTGAATTAGAAGATGTGTCCAAACTTTTGGCAGGTCAAGAGCTTCAGTTAATGTTAACATGAAACATTGGAATGGGGAAAATTTGTGATTTCAGTGACTTTGACTGTGACACTCTCTCTCTCTCTATTAGATGTCAATCCTGAGACACCAGAGATGCTGACCTCTCCTGTTCTCCAGACCTGTCTGATCCATCCTGATACCCTACTTCTGGCTCAAGTCTCATCACATCGCTCCTATGGAGGAAAGCCCCATATGGATAGTTGAAAGACACACTTGTAAGACGGCTCTGAACACTTTCAGTTTTGCTACGATGGTTTAGGACTACAATTGCCATGATAACTTTAGGACTGCAGTTGTCATGAACAGTTTTGCACTCAAGTCTCCATCAATGAACAGTTGATAACTTCAACAAAACAGACTTCATGTTAAAACTAAAATGAATTTCCTGGTTAAACAGTTATACTTTGTGACTCTATAGGACACATTTATAGAAGCAAATTATTTATGATCATGTTATCACCCGGGCGGCACGGTGGTGTAGTGGTTAGTGCTGTCGCCTCACAGCAAGAAGGTCCAAAGACATGCAGGTTAGGTTAACTGGTGACTCTAAATTGACTGTAGGTGTGAATGTGAGTGTGAATGGTTGTCTGTGTCTATGTGTCAGCCCTGTGATGACCTGGCGACTTGTCCAGGGTGTACCCTGCCTTTCGCCCGTAGTCAGCTGGGATAGGCTCCAGCTTGCCTGCGACCCTGTAGAACAGGATAAAGCAGCTAGAGATAATGAGAATTAGTTTGAACTAAGACTTCAAACATATGAACTACCAAATTAGTTCATATGTTTGAAGTCTTTAATTTTCTGTAAAGCTGCTTTGCGACAATGTATGTTGTTAAAAATGCTATACAAATAAACTGACTTGACTTGACATGGTTGTTGGTGACAGAAGGGCTGGTTGAGTGTTTCAGAAACCTGAGATTTTCATACACAACTACAGTGGCGGCTGGTAGTCTTTCAAACAGGGGAGGCTGGTCGGTTACGATATTTCCAGATTTTAAAAGAAAAAACATCAATTTTGCCCATACTCTTGCCTCTGATCTGGCTGATTGTTGGCAGCGTCACAAACTGTGAAATAACAGGTTCTTTTGGCCCATTAGCCTACTGTCCAATATACATGATGGTGGTGTTGGGGGGGGGGAGGGGTATATTTTAACAGTTTATATTTTAAAATTGTGGCATGTTGTTTAAAAATTGATCATTATTGAAAGCAGCTCTTTGTCAGGAACCTCAGCAGTAGAGCTGGGTGCCACACATTTCATTCAATGACACTTTCCCTATATTTTACTTATTTTGACTGAGAAATGTTTTATTGACAATTTTGATAACCCTTCACTTTTAATCCAGGTCTGTAGTGTGAAATGTTCTCGGCTGTGTTTTTGTTTAAAAATGTTTTCCAAATTGTAGCTGTGTTTAATTCATATCCAGAAAAATATATATTCCAATATAATATACTCAGCATAAACATTTTAAATAGATTCTATATTTTTGGTCCATCCATGACATATTACTAAAGTAGCCTATTTACTGTTGTTGATGTGGGTCACTTGCTGTTAGCCAATTCACTTTCTCGTACCAGGAGAGCTGAAAGGAACGAGTATTATTCCCTACTTTTTTCACCAAGTCAATTTGAGGCGTTGGTCTACCCTGCTCTTTAATTTAAAATTTTTCCTCGAAAGGAAGACTGGCAAATGGCTTCGCCAAAATTAAATCAGCAATGCTTGGCATCCGTGCGCAGCTTTCTTGCTAGCTGACTAGCCCCCTCAAGTTCAAGTTCAGTCACTCAAATAAACAAAATTTCTGGAACTAAGATAGCAAACTTGACAACACTATATTTACACTTTATTTACAATGAAAATATATACAAACTAAAAAAGCTGGTAGAAACCGTATGTAATGAATGAAATCGAAATGTAAGCTGATCTCTTGCAATACACCACAGCACTTGCGAATCCGCATGGGACTGAACTGAGATTCACCGCTGCCTGTCTATAGTTGAAACGAGCTGTCAATCAAAGAAAATATCCGGCCGCTTTCACCAATCACCAGTCTCCTCGCGGAAACTGCCATGTCCCTCCCATGTGAGGCTCGGAGTCCGTAGGCGGGCATTTTCGCAGTATTTGTCCAATAACCATCTTGCATTTTGAGATTGAAAAGCGCAGAGCTCCCAAATGCCATTGAAGTCCATTGAGGCTGGGAGTCCGTGAGACTCCGTGGGCGGGCGTTTTCGCAGTATTTGTCCAATAATCGTCTTGCATTTTGAGATTGAAAAGCGCAGAGCTCCCAAATGCCATTGAAGTCCACTGAGGCTGCGCTGCATCGCGCTGTCACGAGGGGGAAAAACTCACGCACACATTAAAGTTATAACGGAATGATTTCACACTGTAGTGGGTTGAGAACATATATTTCTATGATTCTGGATCTGAAATAGCAATGTTATAAGGTCGGCTATAACATAAGCCTAGTGCAATTCATCCTACACGATGTCCGTCATTTTTAGAGGAGGCTGAGCCTCCCTCGTTGTCTTAGAGCAATCGCCCATGCACAACTATCATTTTACCAATGCGAGATGTCAGAGTAGACAGGAAGGCTATAGTAACTCAAATAACCACTCTTTACAACCATGGTGTGCAGAAAAGCATCTCAGAATGCACAGTGCACCAAACACTGAGGTGAATGGGCTACAAGAAGACCACCTTGGGTTGTCAAGAACTAGAATCTGAAGGTACAGTGGACAGTTTAAGATTGGAAAAAGGTCAGGAGATGTTTTTGTCGCTGCCCAAGATGAACAAAAGGAAATGTAAAAAAATGGAATAACAATATGTAAATAGCTTCTTAAATAAATATATGCTGAGAGAGTTCTGGCTGGTAGAAGCTTGAAAACCCCTGATCTAGAGTATGCAAAACATCCAGCCTCCATCCAGCAGATGAAAAAAATCAGTGTCCCATTTCCATGAGAAAACTATGGACCTGACAACCCTGCTTCTGAGCACCAAGTTTTCCCTGTGACCCCTTAGCTTTCTGGTCTTTTTTAGATCCTTCTAGTTCTCTATAGCCATTTTGTGGGGATTTTTATTTAATTGCACTTGTCTGTTTTCATTTGAATATGCAATTATCTGTGATTATCACAGCTGGCTGTGAAATGGCCTCTGCTTTGGACTACCATTCATGTAAAAGCTTTAATGTAGGGACTCTGTAATTAAATCCACCCACCTCTGGCTCCCATCCAGCAATTCCACCAGCAAGTCAGTTTATACGTTTTAATAAAGGTGTGTTGGTGAAAGCACATGTAAATATGCTGAAGTCAGTGTCCTAAATGTTTGATATGGAAATCAGCACACAGAGACCGGATTATTTAATCTGTCAGCTGCAGACAGGAAGGCTTTGAAATGAACATTCGCCTGTCTAAACAGACACAGTTTTTCTATTCATAATTGCAGTACGTAGCATTAGCACAGAGAGTGCAAAAGTGACAATTATGCTGTCAGCTTTCACGAAAAGATTAACGAAGCTACAGCAATGCTGCAATTCAGAGGAAAAATGGCCAGTAGATCACATATTATGGAAACTGAATTGTTATGAACTGATGATTTTTATGTCATCAGATTAAAGTGGTAATCAATTTTGGCTTTATAGCAATGTTAAAATGCACTAATATTTACATTCTCTAACTTGCTTTGATTGAGAAGCTCGTGGAATGAAATGGATACTTCACAAAAGATGTGCTTTTGTGAAGAATTATAAAACACTCAAACAGTTTATAATTAACGATTATTCCACGAAGTTGAGTCGAACATAATTTTTTTTTATTCCATCCACATTCACTGGATTTTGAGAAACACTGGATTTTGAGAAACACAGCATTTTTATTTTTTTGCAAATTCGATAAATAAATCTTTATACAGAACGTCCAACAAAATCATTTCCACTTAAGCGGACTTCTTAAAAACCTATTTTTTTGTTTGTTTGTTTTGTAGAAAGTGCCATCTTGCTATCATGCCAAGGTATAGGATAGCTTTAAACATTTATTTAATTCTTCCTTGGACATTTCAGTTCCGTAATTTTCAAACTTCTTTGAGCTTTTGAACCAGTCCAAAAAAATTCAACAAATTTTATGCCCATATTTACATAGGAATAACAGCCATGAAATGTATCAGTCAGGATTTAGACCTCATCATAGCACAGAGACAGCACTGGTTAAAGTAGTAAATGACCTACTGTTGGCTTCTGATTACGGCTGTGCCTCGCTGCTTGTGTTGCTTGACCTTAGTGCAGCATTTGATACCATTGATCATTCCATCCTTCTGGATAGACTAGAAAATGTTGTGGGAGTTAAGGGAACGGCCCTCTCCTGGCTCAGGTCTTATTTAACTGATCGCTATCAGTATGTTGATGTAAATGGTGATTTTTCTAGACATACTGAGGTAAAGTTTGGTGTTCCACAAGGTTCTGTCTTGGGTCCATTGCTGTTTTCTTTATATATGTTACCTCTGGGTGATATTATTTGTAAACATTGTATTAGTTTCCACTGTTATGCTGATGACACACAGTTGTATGTTTTTTGCAAAACCAGATGAGAGACACCAGCTTAATAGAATTGAGGAATGTGTGAAGGACATTAGACACTGGATGCTTATTGACTTCCTTCTGCTTAACTCTGACAAGACTGAAGTACTTGTACTCGGACCACATGCAGCTAGAAGTAGGTTTTCTGATTACACAGTAACTCTGGATGGCCTTTCTGTTTCTTCACGTGCAGCAGTAAAAGACCTCAGGGTGATTATTGACCCCAGTCTTTCATTCGAAACTCACATGGATAACATTACCCGGATAGCTTTCTTTCATCTCAGAAATATTGCTAAGATAAGAAATTTAATGTCACTACACGATGCAGAAAAACTAGTTCATGCTTTTGTTACCTCCAGGTTGGATTATTGTAATGCCTTACTGTCTGGATGTTCCAATAAGTGTATAAACAAGCTCCAGTTAGTTCAAAATGCAGCAGCAAGAGTCTTTACTAGAACTAGAAAATATGACCACATCACCCCAGTCTTGGCCACTCTGCACTGGCTCCCAATCAAATTTCGTATTGATTATAAAATACTACTATTGACCTTTAAAGCACTGAAAGGTCTCGCACCACAGTACCTGAGCGAACTTCTGGTCCTCTATGACCCACCACGCCTACTTAGATCAAAAGGTGCAGGCTATCTGCTGGTACCTCGTATAGTGAAGGCTACATCAGGGGGCGGAGCCTTTTCTTACAAAGCCCCACAGTTATGGAACAGCCTTCCAAGTAGTGTCCGGGAATCAGACACAGTCTCAGCATTTAAGTCTAGGCTGAAAACATATCTGTTTTGTCCATAGACGTCGCCAGACCCATTTTAGGGTAGCTCCAGCCACCCTATCTTATGGCAAAGCCACCCTATATTTTTTGCCCTTTTTTAAATTATTTATATTTTTTTTCCCAAAAAAAAACAAAGGCAGTAAAGCACTGAACATGAGACATCAAGAACGCAAGTTAATCCGAACAACAGTTTCTGCTTGCTTATTTATTGTTTAATGCAATATTATTAATATCGTTATGATTCCTCCTCATTGGTTCTGTGTCAAGCGTCACGTCGAGTGGTAGGCTAGTAGGACTTAAAAAAACTACGCGGGCATTCTGCACCAGGCGCGGTGCGGGCTTCCATTGAGTTGGGTTTGCAGAGAGTCAGAATTCTATGCTTTCATTTGCAGACACACACGGTGAGATTGTAATTTGATGTCAGTGGTTTGCATTTGCTTAACTTTACCTAGGCTATATTGAGCAATGGGTAGTGAGGAAAGACGATATTGTAGCTTTTCTATTTCAACTGTAAATCTGGCACGTTAGCATGGTGAACAAACTTACTAAGCTGTGTGGGTTGTAGCCTACTAGCATTAGTTTTTTGGCATGGGAAAAGATGATCTGTCTGTCTATCCTTTGGCTAGATGGATATACGAAGATTTTTTAAGAAAGGGAGTCAGCAGCAAGAGGCGAGAGGCAAAGGAGCAGATGCTGAGGCTGTCTCGATTGAGGTCAGTAGGTCTACTACGAGCAACAATGTATTTTGGCCACATCATTGTGCAACGCAATAGACGCATTCGTCGAGACGTTGCAAATGTCGCCTTCTAATTGTATTATTGGGAAAGTGTCAGAACGTTGTGGCCGCCGAACTTTTTTTTTTTTTCAAAAGGCATCTGAGTTGGGGGTGTCATGGCTCTGATGGCTAAGGCACCATACCATAAATCCGGGGACCCGGGTTTGATTCCGACCTGACGTAATTTCCCAATCCCTCCCCGTCTCTCTCTCCCACTCATTTCCTGTCTCTCTACACTGTCCTATCAAAAAAAAAAAAGGCATCTGAGTTGGGCGTCTCAGTGTCTGAAGTGTCATGCTTATCAGTATGACATGCCTGATTAGAACGTGTATAACATGAACCCCCTGTTAAATGACACGTTTAAGGTAGAAAATCAAGTAATCCCTTTGCATTAGCAACCTGGGATAAAAACACAACACAAAGTGATGACCTATGCAAACTCAGGTATTTTCCCTCTTAGAGAGTGTTTTGCCCTTATTCTGGCCAATTTAACATGAACACACTGTGTGACGTGGAAATTGGCCTATATACAGTGCACAACAAAATATGAACTTAATTTATTATAACATCATTTCATTAAACAGCCGTATACTTCCCTTTATGCTGTAATACTAATAGTACTGTGGAAAATATGGTATACATTATATTGATATCGGCGCGCGCTGCGCGCGCACAATACCTTTTCTCCTCTGGGTGCTAAGCTACCCCTGTCTCTCAAACCTAGTGACGTCCCTGGTTTTGTCAAGCCTTTTGTTAATGGTGTTTATGAGGTAAAGGAGTAGATCTGGAGGGTCCTCGGGTATAGAGTGTTTGGTAAACTGGGATGTATGGATGCTGTCAGTCTCCCACTCGCTTGCTCACTCGAGTTTGTTGACGGTGTAGTGGCTGCTGCTTTATGTCCTGGGGCTCCCTCATGCCTGTGTTACCTTCTGGCTCTCCCCTTTTAGTTATGCTGTCATAGTTAGTTTTGCCGGAGTCCCTGCTTGTACTCAGCGCAAAATGTATACTGTTCCTACTTATTCAGGTGACACTGGGCATACCTAACAACCTGTGTTTTCTCTCTCTTCTCTCCCCCCCCCAAAAAAAAAATCTGTCCCTCTGAGTTACATGTCAATCCTGGGATCGAGGTGCTGACCTCTTCTGCTCCTCAGACCTGCCTGATCCATCCTGATGCCCTATGTCTGGTTGGAGTCTCATCACATCGCTCCTGTAGAGGATGGCCCCAGATGGACAGTTGAAAATCACACTTGGAAGATGCTCTGGACAATTACAGTAATACTTTTATGGCTGAGGACTACAGTTGACTTGCTAACTTTAGGACTGCAGTTGTCATGAACAGTTTTGCACTCAAGTTTCCATCAATGAAGAGTTGTCTGTTGTTGCTCAAATGAGGATGGGTTCCCTTTTGGGTCTGGTTCCTCTCAAGGTTTCTTCCTCATGTCATCTGAGGGAGTTTTCATTGGGGATAGGTTAGGGATAAAATTGTCTCATGTCTTGTGTCATTCAGATTCTGTAAAGCTGCTTTGAGATAATGTCTATTGTTAAAACTGCTATACAAACAAATTTGACTTGACTTAATGCTTAAAAATGAAGTAATGTAAATAAAGCAATGAAATGACAGAAGCAATTTGTGAAAAATGCTATATAATAATAATAATTCTTGAAAAATAAAAAAAGATACATTCCTACCAGGGGCGGCACGGTGGTGTAGTGGTTAGCGCTGTCGCCTCACAGCAAGAAGGTCCGGGTTCGAGCCCCGTGGCCGGTGAGGGCCTTTCTGTGTGGAGTTTGCATGTTCTCCCCGTGTCCGTGTGGGTTTCCTCTGGGTGCTCCGGTTTCCCCCACAGTCCAAAGACATGCAGGTTAGGTTAACTGGTGACTCTAAATTGACCGTAGGTGTGAATGTGAGTGTGAATGGTTGTCTGTGTCTATGTGTCAGCCCTGTGATGACCTGGTGACTTGTCCAGGGTGTACCCCGCCTTTCGCCCGTAGTCAGCTGGGATAGGCTCCAGCTTGCCTGCGACCCTGTAGAACAGGATAAAGCGGCTAGAGATAATGAGATGAGATGAGACATTCCTACCATCAAATACTTTCATTCCATATTTTGTTGCTTTTTTTTGTATTTTGGGGGTTTTATTTTCGAGTAGAGTTTTTATTTCGTTCTCGGTTGGTTCAGCAACACGCTCCACCATTTTATTTTTCTTTACTCATTGTATATGAGCTGATATCCTAGTAGTAGAGTAGCCAATCAGAGTGTGTGATTGCTCATATCCAGTGAATATGGATAGAATAATAATATTGACAGCACAGCACTGTTCAATTCTCAAATCAGATCTGGACAGAGGTGTTGACTTTCACGATTTCTGACATTGGAACAATCTTCAGGACAGATACATTTGCGACTTTTGGTTTTTCTCTAACATGACAATGCATGTTTAAAGCTCTTTTGTGCACTCAAGTCCACTCACTGCTAGAATATGAAGAATCTAATCCAAGATGATTTGTGTTGACCCAATACTGGTGTCTATCCTTTTTTTTAATTCTAAGTAAGCTTTCACAAGCTCTTTATTTCATTGCATGTCTATCATGTGTATTAGTGACAGTGCACTCATGCCAACACTACTGCATATGTTTAGTCGTCCATATATGCATTATTTTGTGTGAAGTATCACTTCAATAAAGGCAAAGATCAATGTAAGAGAGCAAAGTTTATTCTCCAATGGTTCCAATGCTCCAAAGCAATATTAAGGCTGAAAACCGCACGATGTCATTTGCTGCTTTTTTTTTAAACAATATACACATATACACCAGGAGTGCTTAGAGAGTGTAATTATCCACATTATAATTAATGTATATGTTATAATGGACTTGTTCACTCACTGATTCCTGTCTAGGTGATGGAGGTTTGAGTACTTTTCTGAGGATGTCCTCACCTATAGTGCTTTGTTGGCAAGGAGAGAGGAATCATTATGTCTATAGAGGTGATGGCCTTGGGTTGTGAAACATTTAGACTAGGCATTTTTTCTTCTTCTACAAGAATATGTTTTTCATTTACAGTTAGGTCCATAAATATTTGGACAAAAACAAAATTTTTCTAATTTTGGTTCTGTACATTACCACAATGAATTGTGAACAAAACAAGTCAGATGAAGTTGAAGTTCAGACTTTCAGCTTTAATTCAGTGGGTTGAACAAAATGATTGCGTAAAAATGTGAGGAACTAAAGTATTTTTTAAACACAATCCCTTCATTTCAGGGGCTCAAAAGTAATTGGACAAATTAAATAATTGTAAATAAAATATTCATTTCTAATACTTGGTTGAAAACCCTTTGTTGGCAATGACTGCCTGAAGTCTTGAACTCATGGACATCACCAGACGCTGTGTTTCCTCCTTTTTAATGCTCTGCCAGGCCTTTACTGCAGCGGTTTTCAGTTGCTGTTTGTTTGTGGGCCTTTCTGTCTGAAGTTTAGTCTTTAACAAGTGAAATGCATGCTCAATTGGGTTGAGATCAGGTGACTAACTTGGCCATTCAAGAATATTCCACTTCTTTGCTTTAATAAACTCCTGGGTTGCTTTGGCTTTATGTTTTGGGTCATTGTCCATCTGTATTATGAAACGCCGACCAATCAGTTTGGCTGGATTTGAGCACACAGTATGTCTCTGAATACCTCAGAATTCATCCGGCTGCTTCTGTCCTGTGTCACATCATCAATAAACACTAGTGGCCCAGTGCCACTGGCAGCCATGCATGCCCAAGCCATCACACTGCCTCCGCCATGTTTTACAGATGATGTGGTATGCTTTGGCTCATGAGCTGTACCACGCCTTCACCATACTTTTTTCTTTCCATCATTCTGGTAGAGGTTGATCTTGGTTTCATCTGTCCAAAGAATGTTCTTCCAGAACTGTGCTGGCTTTTTTAGATGTTTTTTAACAAAGTCCAATCTAGCCTTTTTATTCTTGAGGCTTATGAGTGGCTTGCACCGTGCAGTAAACCCTCTGTATTTACTTTCATGCAGTCTTCTCTTTATGGTAGATTTGGATATTGATAGGCCTACCTCCTGGAGAGTGTTGTTCACTTGGTTGGCTGTTGTGAAGGGGTTTCTCTTCACCATGGAAATTATTCTGCGATCATCTACTACTGTTGTCTTCTGTGAGCGTCCAGGTCTTTTTGCATTGATGAGTTCACCAGTGCTTTTTTTCTTTCTCAGGATGTACCAAACTGTAGATTTTGCCACTCCTAATATTGTAGCAATTTCTCAGATGGATTTTTTTCTGTTTTCGCAGCTTAAGGATGGCTTGTTTCACCTGCATGGAGAGCTCCTTTGACTGCATGTTTTCTTCACAGCAAAATCTTCCAAATGCAAGCATCACACCTCAAATCAACTCCAGGCCTTTTATCTGCTTAATTGAGTGACATAACGAAGGAATTGCCCACACCTGCCCATGAAATAGCCTTTGAGTCAATTGTCCAATTACTTTTGGTCCCTTTAAAAACAGGGTGGCACATGTTAAGGAGCTGAAACTCCTAAACCCTTCATCCAATTTTAATGTGGATACCCTCAAATGAAAGCTGAAAGTCTGGACTTTATGTCCATTATATAACTATAACTTGAATATGTTTCAGTAAACAGGTAAAAAAACAAAATTTATGTCAGTGTCCAAATATATATGGACCTAACTGTATTTCTAAAAACAAACCAGCAAATGTGAAAGCAGTATTACATACTAGGCATAGAATAAAGACTATTAGGATATTCAAACGTATTCCTTTCATCTTGCCTTGATCATTTAAAGGTTTATATTTGACCAGAGGCAAGACATGTTCATGAAGCAGTTTTATCCTGATGGGAGTGGTTTCTTCCAGAATGATTCCACACCCATCCACTGGGCTCGCTGAATAGTTTGATGAGGATGAAAGTGATGTAAATCATATGCTGTGGTGTGTTCAGTCACCAGATCTCAACCTAGTTGAACACCTATGGGACATTTTGTGACGTGTGATGTGTCAGACAGCGTTCTCCACAACTATCATCAAAATTGACAGAATATCTTTTGGAAGAATGATGTTCATCCCTCCAGAGATTTATAGAATCTGTGCCAAGGCACATTGAAGCTGTTCTCTTTTCTGGTTTCCTCCCGTCTCAAAAACACATGCCCTATAGATAGATGACCTACTTTAAATTGAATGATAAATCCTCTACAGTCTTAGAAAAAGGGTTCCTCAGTGGTTCTTTAAATGGTCAGTTCTATGGTACAATAATGGTTCTATATCAGCTTGACATTTAACTTTTTCTGGAGTTTCATCCTCCATGACTCATACAGCATCTAAAATCTTACAGTGGATATAAAACGTGTACACCCCGTTAAAGTAATAGGTTTTTCTGATGTAAAAAAAATGAGACCACGATAAATAATTTCAAAACTTTCCCCACCTTTAATGTGACCTATAACCTGTACAATTCAATTGAAAAACAAACAAATCTGTTAGGGAGAAAAAAAACATTTAAAAAAAATAAACATACAATAATCTGGTTGCATAAGTGTGCACACCCTTAAACTAATACTTTGTTGAAGCACCTTTTGATTGAATTACAGCATTCAGTCTTTTTGGGTCGGAGTCTATCAGCCTGCCACATCTAGACTTGGCAATATTTGCCCACTCTTCCTTGCAAAAGCGCTCCAGATCTGTCAGATTGCGAGGGCATCTCTTGTGCACAGCCCTCTTCAGGTCACCCCACAGATTTTCAATTGGATTTAGGTCTGGGCTCTGGCTGGGCCATTCCAAAACTTTTTTGGGGTCATTGTCATGCTGAAAGATGAAATTCCTCTTCATCTTCATCTTTCTAGCAGACACCTGAAGGTTTTGGGCCAAAATTGACTGGTATTTAGAACTGTTCATAATCCCCTCCACCTTGACTAAAGCCCCTGTTCCAGCTGAAGAAAAACAACCCCAAAACATGATGCTGCCACCACCATGCTTCACCGTAGGTATGGTGTTCTTTTGGTGATGCGCAGTGTTGTTTTTGCACCAAACACACCTTTTGGAATTGTGGCCAAAAAGTTAAACATTGGTTTTGTCAGACCATAACACATTTTCCCGCACGCTTTTGGGAAAGTTGATGTTTTTTTTTGTTTTTTTTTGTGTGTGTGCAAAATTTAGCCGGGCCTGGATGTTTTTCTTTGACCCTACCTCATACTCCAGACATATGGAGAATACGGGAGATTGTTGTCACATGTAGAACACAACCAGCACTTGCCAGAAATTCCTGCAGCTCCTTCAGTGTTGCTGTAGGCCTCTCGGCAGCCTCCCTGACCAGTTTTCATCTTGTCTTTTCATCAATTTTGGAGGGACGTCCAGTTCTCGGTAATGTCACTGTTGTCCCTTATTTTCTCCACTTCTTGATGATTGTCTTCACTGTGCTCCATGGTATATCTAATGCCATGGAAAATTTTGTACCCTTCTCCTGACTGATACCTTTCAACAATGAGATGCCTTTGGTGCTTTGTAAGCTCTCTGTGAACCCTGGCTTTTGCTGGAGGACGCAACTGAGTAAATGTCTGAACTTTATTTGGGGTTAATCAGAGTCATTTTAATTGATGGCAGGTGTGAACCCAAAAAGATTGGATGCTGTAATTAAATCAAAAGGTGCTTCAACAAAGTATTAGTTTAAGGGTGTGTACACTTATGCAACCAGCTAATTATACATTTTATATTTTTTATGTTTTTTCCCCTAACAGATTTGTTTGTTTTTCAATTGAATTGTACAGGTTATAGGTCACATTAAAGGTGGGAGAAGTTCTGAAATTATTTATCATGGTCTCTCTTTTTTTTAACAACAGAAAAAACTATCATTTTAACGGGGTGTGTACACTTTTTATATCTACTGTATGTGCACTTATCTGGACACATGCTTCAGAATCTTGCGATATGATTGGTTTATGTTTAGCGTAAGTACCACAGAAAAGGTCAGTTGTGAGGTAGAAATTTTTTGTCTTTTCCACAGAAACATTAGAAGTCTTTTGTCATGTCTTTGTCACTGCAAAAGTTAGAAATTCCTTGTAACTTCTTAGTGAATGTACCACAGCAATGTTAGAAATCTGTCTTTGTTCTAGCATTAGAACGTTCATCCAAAGGGATAAATTATGCCGCTTTTCCACTACAAACGCGGCTGAGCCGTGCCGTGCCGAGTCGAGCTGAGTGGGGCTGTTGGAGTTGCATTTCGACTACAACCGCGCTGAACCGTGCTGGCTGGAAGTGGGTGGACACATTGGGTGGAGTTAGCGAAAGTGGGTGGACGTCATGTGATGTCGTTAAGCAGCGCAAACAGTGACATCAGTGACAGTGGCGGAACAAGTCAGAGCCGGGCCGGGGGCGGGGCAAATGACCGGGCCCTTTATTAAAGCTTATCATAACATCATTTTAGGCTACAAAATGTCCGCAACTGCGGTGTTTACCAATTTCAACACTACCGGGTGCAACTATGTTATTTAGTACATCAAGTCCTTCAAACGAACATGTAACTCAGAAACAAAAAACATTAGGATACTGTACATGGCTCATAATAAAACATCAATAGCCTATACTGCGCACATTATTTGAAGGGCATACGAATGAGCGCTCAGAGTGGTGACAGGAAGAGTCAGAAATAAAAGGAGGGCGGTGCAAACCTCACTGAATGCACTGTGTTTACCAATTTCAACACTACGGGGTGCAACTATGTTATTTTGTACATTAAGTCCTTCAAACGAACATGTAACTCAGAAACAAAAAAAACATTCGGCGACATACTGTACATGGCTCATGATAAAACATCAATAGCCTACTGCGCGCATTATTTGAAGGGCATACGACGAGCCTTGCGCTCCGCGAACTCGTGCACGATGCTCTGTATGTCACTGATTCAGTGATCTTTTAAGCGGTAGTCTCACGACCCGAATAGTAAACAATAAACATGGAGGACATGGAGTCGTTAGTGTTGCTGGTCTTGGTTCTGTGGCTTGTTGTCACCGACAACGCGGACAGATACTGGCAAGAGCGTATAGATGAGGCGAGGCGCATAAGGCTTCAGAAATTCTCGTAATTCGTAATTCTCCTTCTTCCGGGTTTGCGGTGTTTACAGATCCCAGCGCGCTCGCGGGGCGTGTGTGGGCATGTGAGGACACGCCTCCTCACCAATCAGTGCACAGGGGAGTGTCTGCTCACGCCCCCAGCCTCAGTCGGCTCGCTTTGGCTCGCTTCAGCCCCACTCCAAAACGGTGCGAGTTTTAGGGGCTAAGCAGGGCTGAAACGAGCTGAGTCGTGCTGGTTTTTGGTAGTCGAAACGCGAGCCGTGTTGGGCTGAAGTGAGCTGAAGCGAGCTGAAGTGAGCTGAAAAAGGGTAGTGGAAAAGGGCCATAAAATCCTTAAATGTGTGATGGATTAAGCTGTAGCGTATTCCTTGTATTCTTTAAAAATCCCAAAGACTTCTCAGATGGTGGCACAGTTTCCTAAGCTGAACTTATCATGATGTTGATCTTTGCAGTTTCACTTACTTCTTTTTCTTCTCGTATGTCAGCCATAGTTGACTGTTTGCTGCAGATTTGTTAGCTACCTCAGGAGAGCTACCCAGGGTGGACGTCAAGAACGTAGAGCAGTTCTCACCCAACAATTCACACTGATGAGCAATTTAGAGTTAACCGCGTGTCTTTGGACAGCGGGGGAAACCAGAGCACCCAGAGGAAACCCATGCAGAAAGGTCTTCACTGGCTGTGAGGTTCAAACCTGGAACATTCTCACTGTGAGGCAATAGTGCTAACAACTGCACCACCGTGTCCCCTTAGGCCAAGTTTACATTAGACTGTGGCCCTGTCCACACGGCAACGGATTCAGGTGACTCCGATACAATTGCTTATCGTTTAGGCCTGGCGTCCACACGGCACCGGCGTTTTGGGTGCCCAAAACGCAATCTTTTTGAGAACGGGTTCCAGAGTGGAAAGATCTGGCAACGTTGCCGTTGTGAAGTCGTCTGGATGAGTAAAACGGATTTGTTTACGATGACGTCACAACCACATGACTGTGAGTGCTTCACGCCGGGTAGAAGTGTAACGAATATCACCAGGAAAAAGCCTTACAGAGCACTAGTGAGAGTGAAACACGAGCTTAGATATTATTATTATTATTATTATTATTATTATTATTATGTTCAGTGTTAGTTCACAGTAGTAATGCAAGAAGCAGAATAGTGACAGTAATAGTGAAGCAAAAACATGCAATTGTACAAACACTGCAGCTCTACAGCAAAATATTCATTTATGAAATGGTCTGATTCTTAACACCAGTAGTGCCAATGATCTTCTCATTGCGATGTGAGTTGTCAACAAATCCTATAACTTGGTTCATGAAACGCGCTTACAAAATATTTTCACTGTGAATATTTATTGTGTAATGGTGCAAAGTGAGAGAGAGTCAATCCCGCCAGCAAAAATAGAGAAAAAAAGAGCGATCTCACCTCTTCAGATGTGGGTTTAAGTCCTACAATACATTCCTCAAAAAGGGCGTAGAGGAGCAAATTAATCATTATTTAATTAGCATTCAATTTATTCCAGACCATTAAAGACACCGCCTTCCGCGTAGAATCATAGGTCATCCTCGCCGCCATTTTGGAGAGGTCAAAGCGGAGAATAAAGATTAGCTGCATTTAACTGTACCAACAGGTTTGCCATCCAAACGAGATCACATGGGATTACCTTTAACAGGTGAGACTGGAAAAATACTTTTCATTGTATTTGGTCATTGTAATGTAATTTTACAAACAGATTTTCCTGACTTTGTGGCTAATATGCATCCTTACTTCTTCTATTGTTCTGGTGTCTCCGAAGGGACCGTCTTACAGCGCCCCTAGAGGTGTGGCATGTGTATTGCATCGTTTTCAGCAAGCGTTGCGTTGCCATATGGACCTGATATTTTACTGATTGTTGCCCATTTGGACGCGATATATTTTTAAATAACATCTCGTTGCCGTTGTCGTGTGGATGTAGCCTGTATCTGTCTCGTTTTCCTCGCGGATGCACTGTCCGTTTACATTAAAACGCCTGGAAACGCCGGGAAACGGGAATCCGCCAGGGTCCACGTATTTAATCTAGATCGTGTCTGGTCCGGTGCTGTGTAAACATTGAGAATACGCGGATACGCTGTGCTGAGCTCTAGCTGGCGTCGTCATTGGACAATGTCACTGTGACATCCACCTTCCTGATTCGCTGGCGTTGGTCATGTGACGCGACTGCTGAAAAATGGCGCGGACTTCTGCCTTGTATCACCTTTCATTAAAGAGTATAAAAGTATGAAAATACTGCAAATACTGATGCAAATACTGCCCATTGTGTAGTTATGATTGTCTTTAGGCTTGCCATCCTTCCACTTGCAAGTGGTAAGTGATATGCGCTGGGATCACACACACAGCGGCTCAGTCCCGAATCACAGCTTGTGCACTTCACTCGCGCGCTCTGTGAGCTGCGCAGGGCCGGAGTGCGCACCCTCCAGAGGACACTCGCTGTTCAGGGCGGAGTGATTTGGAGCGCAGGATGCCTGCGGAGCCGAGCGTATCCGTGTATTGGTGTTGCTGTGTGCACGCGAATTGTGTATTGGTGTTGCTGTGTGCACACTAATCGTTTTAAAAATGTTAATCTGATGATCCGCTGACACGGTCTAATGTAAACCCCACCTTAGTCGCTTCACCTGGGTGTTAGCGGGTTATATAATATGATTTTGCTAAAAGCAGACCATTAAGTTCCTCAAAATTCATTCTTGTAGGTGTCCACAAAACAGAATAGAAATGATATGACATCAGTACCACTTCATGGTAATTATGGCTTTCCAAACATAACTGACATGCTTTGAGAAGTAACACCATGCACTTGATATGGTATTACTTCTCAAAGGATATCGGTTATATTAGAACTCTGTTTCTCAAAGTGTGGTCCGTGGACCATCAGTGGCTGATGTCTTAAAATATCACGTTTTATCAGTGTTTCTCAAATTGCCTATGTGACTCCAAAAGCAAAGTTCTGAGTCACACAGATGAGTTGTTTTCTATATTGAATAAAGTCCTGTGTAAATTCAAATAGTAGCCTATTATTTGAATTTGTCTGACATTAAGCAAGCCAACAGTTTTGCGACACTGCCTATAGCTATGTCAGTTTAGGTTACACTTTCATATCAATGGTCACCTATGAATGTGGAGGGAATGTGGAATGCAGACAAACTACGAGTAACCAAATTAGACTTAGTATCAAACTGTCAAAAAGATATTGGATCGGTGGCTGAACACCAAGTCAGTCAAAAGAAAAGCACAAGAAAAATCCAACACGAGCAAGGAAGAAGTGCAAAGACATGATGATTCTTTTGTTTGAGAAAACAAAGCAGTGCAACCGGATCAATGTGGCTCCCAATATGAGATTAAAACTGTCCAGTCTGGAGCCAGACATTGCTTCACTGATGTATCAGAATAAGCAGCACCATTCTTCCCATTAAGATAAGGACAACAAAGAGTGAGCTGACTATACTAATGAAAACTGTCATTTCATTAGTGTGTAATTTGTAATATACTGTTGAAGTAGGCTCATTGTTTTTTGTTTGGGATATTTAGGGGGTTAGGTGGTCTGCAAGTTTGTTTTTTATGGATGAAGTGGTCCTTGGTCTGAAAAAGTTTGAGAAACACTGTAGAATATACTAGCTTTCAGTTATTAGCTTTCATGTCCTAATACAACCCCAATTCCAAAACAGTTTGGACGCTATGTAAACTGTAAATAAAAACAGATTATGATAATTTGTACATCATGAAAATGCTATATTTCATTGAAAATAGTACAAAGACAACATATCGAGTGGTGAAACAGAGAAATGTTATTGTTTTTATGAAAAATGTATGCTCATTTTGAATTTGATGTCAGCAACACATTTCAAAAAAGTTGGGACGGGAAACAAAAGACTGAAAAAGTTGTATAATGTAAAATAATAATAATAATAATAATAATAATTTTGATAATTGGAAACAGGTCAGTAACATGATTGGGTATAAAAAGAGCATCCCAGAGAGGCGGAGTCTCTCAGAAGTAAAGATGGGGAGGGGTTCACCGCTCTGTGAAAGACTGTGTGGGCAAACAGTGCAACAATTTAAGAATAACATTCCTCAATGTAAAATTGCAAAGAATTTGTGGATCATGTCATCTATGGTCCATAATATCATTAAAACATTCAGAGAATCTGGAGAAATCTCTGTATGCAAGAGACAAGGCTGAAAACTGACACTGGATACCTGTGATCTTCAGGCCCTCAGGAGACACTGCATTAAAAGCAGACATGTGTCTGTAGTGGAAATCACTGTATGGGCTCAGGAACACTTCAGAAAACCATCGTCTGTGAAAATAGTTCATCAGTGCATCCACAAATGCAAGTTAAAACCAGATATAAACAATATCCAGAAACACCGCCACCTTCTCTGGGTCTGAGCTCTTTTATGATGGACTGAAGTGAAGTGGAAAATTGTCCCGAGATCTGACAACTCAAAAGTACAAATTCTTTTAAGAAATCATGGACACCACGTCCTCCAGGCTAAAGAGAAGAAGGATCAACTGGCTTGTTATCAGTGCACAGTTCAAAAGCCAGCATCTGTGATGGTATGAGGGTGCGTTAGTGCACATGACATGCATAGCTTGTACATCTGGGAAGGCATCATTAATGCTGAATAATATATACACGTTTCAGAGCAATTTGCTGCCATCCAGATGAAATCTTTTACACGGAAGGCCTTCCTTCTTTCAGTAAGACAATGACAAACTGCTTTCTGCACATTTTAAAACTGCATGGCTCTGTAGTAAAAGAGTCCAGGTGCTAGACTGGCCTGCCTATAGTCCAGACCTCATCTCATCTCATCTCATTATCTCTAGCCGCTTTATCCTGTTCTACAGGGTCGCAGGCAAGCTGGAGCCTATCCCAGCTGACTACGGGCGAAAGGCGGGGTTCACCCTGGACAAGTCACCAGGTCATCACAGGGCTGACACATAGACACAGACAACCATTCACACTCACATTCACACCTACGGTCAATTTAGAGTCACCAGTTAACCTAACCTGCATGTCTTTGGACTGTGGGGGAAACCGGAGCACCCAGAGGAAGCCCACGCGGACACGGGGAGAACATGCAAACTCCACACAGAAAGGCCCTCGCCGGACACGGGGCTCGAACCCAGGACCTTCTTGCTGTGAGGCGACAGCGCTAACCACTACACCACCGTGCCGCCTAGTCCAGACCTGTCTCCCATTTAAAACATTTGGTGCATTATGAAGCACAAAATACGACAAAGGAGACCCCAAACTGTTGAGTAACAGAAATTGTATATCAGGCAAGAACAGGACAACATTTCTCTTTCAGAACTACAACAGTTGGTCTCCTGAGTTCCATAATGTTTACAGAGTGTTGTCAAAAGTAGAGGTGATGCAACACAGTGGTAAACATGCCCCTGTTCCAACTTTTTTTTTTTAATCGTGTTGCTGACATCAAATTCAAAATGACCATGTATTTTTCAAAAAACAATACAATTTCTCAGTTTCAACTTTTGATAGGTTGTCTTTGTACTATTTTCCACGAAATATAGGGTTTCCATTGTTTGTAAATTATCACATTCTGTTTTTATTTACAGTTTACACAGCGTCCCAACTTTTTTGGAATTGGGGTTGTATGATACTGATTTCCTGGTCATACTATATGCTCCATTATTGGGCCCTTACTTACTTATCTGCACCTCAGGTTCTATATAGTAACATTAACATTCTGTAGCTTGCTAGGCTGAATAATGTGTTATGCTAAAGACGAACATCCATCCAGAACTTTAAATCTTTAAATAACACTTTCTATTAAAATGCAAATTCAATGAACAATTGAACTATTGTGCTGTTTTAAAAAGACAGGTCCTCCTTTTTATGTTCCCACAGTCTCCTCCTGGACATTACCCTGAGGAACGCTTCACTGAGGCTATATGCACTGAAAAGATGGAGCAGTTAAGGAAGGATCTGAAAGCCCTCAAGAGTGAAATTGAAGCAAGGTACATTCATCTGAAACTTCTGTATTACCATTCAAATCCAAATCATGTGGACAATA
Organism: Neoarius graeffei; assembly: GCF_027579695.1. Classification (NCBI taxonomy): domain Eukaryota; kingdom Metazoa; phylum Chordata; class Actinopteri; order Siluriformes; family Ariidae; genus Neoarius; species Neoarius graeffei. Next base: position 79,428,035 of record NC_083575.1, read on the forward strand.
CACTGTAAAGGATCTCTGTGATATCTACAACAGTAAACTGGGTTCATAGTAGTGCAATACTTTAACTGTCTTTTCCAATTTGATACAAGAGCGCACCGAGAATTGGGGAAAATAATAGTACTGACAGATGACACTACAACAAAGTACCATGCTATACAGCTACAGTAGCACTGCTGTGAGTGTATTATTATAATAACAATATTGTAAAGCAAATAATACAGTAAACACAAGGTAAATGCAAATGGATACAAAAGTGAGTGCAAAAATCTGTTTTTACAGAAACACCTCCTTTATTGCCAGATTTTGAATAATTTTGGAAGCATCAAAAGGAAGAAGAAGAAGAAGAAGAAGAAGAAGAAGAAGTGGATTGGAAAAACATGTGTGTACTGAAGCAACCATTTCATTTCACACTCATCATTGTACACTCCCTGGCCACTTTATTAGGTGCACCCATCCACCTGCTGTTTTATGCAACTATCCAATCAGCCGATGCCTTGACAGCAGCACAGTGCATAAAATCATACAGATACAAATCAAGAGCTTCAGCTAATGTTCACTTCAAACATCCGAATGGGAAAAATTGTGATCTCAAAGTGTGACTTTGGTCTTTGGAGCATGTGTGTTGGTTTGAGCCAGATGGACTGGTTTGAGTACTTCAGAAACTGCTGATCTCCTGGGGTTTTCACACATAACAGTCTCTAGAGTTTACACAGACAGAATGGTGCGAAGAAAAAAAACAACAAAAAAAACATTGCGTGAGTGAGTGACAATTCTGTGGGTGGAAGCGTCTTGTTGATAAGAGAGGTCGGGGAAAATGGCCAGATTGGTTTGAGCTTTTTTTGCCAGGAAGGATATAGTAACTCATAGCAACTCTTTACAACCATGGTGAGCAGAAAAGCATCTCAGCATGCAACAGCAGAAGACCACACTGGGTTCCAGTCCTGCCAGCCAAGAACAAGAATCTTAGAATCAAGAACAAGTTCCTATTAAAGTGGCCAGTGAGTGTATTTCTATGTCCAATCATATTCATAAATATTTACTTACACTACATTATAAACAATTACCTTGTGAATTTAATGTAACTTGGGTGTAACAGAGTGGACAGGTGGTTAGTGTAAAGTTTATATAAATATTTTAGTATTCTGGTGGCATGGTGGTGTAGTGGTTAGCACTGTCATTCACAGCAAGAAGGTTCTGGGTTTGAGCCCAGCAGCCGTTGAGGGCCTTTCTGTGCAGAGTTTGCATGTTCTCCCTGTGTCCGTGTGGGTTTCCCCCACAGTCCAAAGACATGCAGATTAGGGTAACTGGTGGCTCTAAATTGACCGTAGGTGTGAATGTGAGTGTGAATGGTGGTTTGTCTCTGTGAGTCAGCCCTGCGATGATCTGGTGACTTGTCCAGGGTGTACCCCACCTCTCGCCCATAGTCAGCTGGGATAGGATCCAGCTTGCCCATGACCCATCTCATCTCATCTCATTATCTCTAGCCGCT